>NC_057806.1:357928147-357938020 GCF_018294505.1 Triticum aestivum | reverse complement strand
CTCTTGAGCACTGCGTTGGTTTTCCCTTGAAGAGGAAAGGGTGATGCAGCAAAGTAGCATAAGTATTTCCCTCGGTTTTTGAGAACCAAGGTATCAATCCAATAGGAGGCTACGCGCGAGTCCCTCGCACCTGCACAAAAGAAATAAATCCTTGCAACCAACGCGATAAGGGGTTGTCAATCCCTACACGATCACTTACGAGAGTGAGATCTGATAGATATGATAAGATAATATTTTTGGTATTTTTATGATAAAGATGCAAAATAAAATAAAAGGCAATGAAAATAACTAAGTATTGGAAGATTAATATGATGAAGATAGACCCGGGGGCCATAGGTTTCACTAGTGGCTTCTCTCAAGAGCATAGATATTTTACGGTGGATGAACAAATTACTATTGAGCAATTGACAGAATTGAGCATAGTTATGAGAATATCTAGGTATGATCATGTATATAGGCATCACGTCCAAGACAAGTAGACCGACTCCTGCCTGCATCTACTACTATTACTCCACACATCGACCGCTATCCAGCATGCATCTAGAGAATTAAGTTCATAAGAACAGAGTAACGCCTTAAGCAAGATGACATGATGTAGAGGGATAAACTCATGCAATATGATGAAAACCCCATCTTGTTATCCTCGATGGCAACAATACAATACGTGCCTTGCTTACTATCACTGGGAAAGGACACCGCAAGATTGAACCCAAAGCTAAGCACTTCTCCCATTGCAAGAAAGATCAATCTAGTAGGCCAAACCAAACTGATAATTCAAAGAGACTTGCAAAGATAACCAATCATACATAAAAGAATTCAGAGAAGATTCAAATATTGTTCATAGATAAACTTGATCATAAGCCCACAATTCATCGGTCTCAACAAACACACTGCAAAAAGAAGATTACATCGAATAGATCTCCACAAGAGAGGGGAGAACTTTGTATTGAGATCCAAAAAGAGAGAAGAAGCCATCTAGCTAATAACTATGGACCCGTAGGTCTGAGGTAAACTACTCACACTTCATCGGAGAGGCTATGGTGTTGATGTAGAAGCCCTCCGTGATCGATGCCCCCTCGGGCAGAGCTCCGGAATAGGCCCCAAGATGGGATCTCGTGGATACAAAAATTTATGGCAGTGGAATTAGGGTTTTGGCTCCTGTTCTGATTGTTTGGGGGTACGTAGGTATATATAGAAGGAAGAAGTATGTCGGTGGAGCAACAGGGGGCCCACGAGGGTGGAGGGCGTGCCTGGGGGGGGTAGGCGTGCCCCCTACCTCGTGGCCTCCCTGTTGGTTGCTTGATGTAGGGTCCAAGTCTCCTGGATCATGTTCGGTGAGAAAATCACGTTCCCGAAGGTTTCATTCCGTTTGGACTCCGTTTGATATTCCTTTTCTTCGAAACCCTAAAATAGGCAAAAAAACAGCAATTCTGGGTTGGGCCTCTGGTTAATAGGTTAGTCCCAAAAATAATATAAAACTGGAAAATAAAGCCCAATAATGTCCAAAATAGTAGATAATATAGCATGGAGCAATCAAAAATTATAGATACATTGGAGACATATCATATGCCGCCCCCGCACCCCACACCACCACCCAAACCACCCCGCCACGCCACCTAGCACGGCGCCGCCGCCTAGCGCCACACCGCCGCTGCCGTCGCCGCCCCGCGCCACCCGCCGCCGTAGCCAGACCTCGCCGGAGGTATAAGCCGCCATTGCCACCGTTCGGTTTTATTTTTAAAACTGGTTCGGTTTTTTTAGAAAACCCTAGGTTCGCTCTTTTTAGATCGGTTCACCGGTTTTCTTGGTTTAGTTTATTTAGCGGACGTCCATCCGTACGTTCATTTTAACGAACGGTGTTCACTCGTTAGCCGCAGACAGCGAACGTTCGTTCGTTAGCATGTTCGTCGGTTTTTCTTTTTCTCGAATTTTCCATGATTATTTCCGATCGTGATTTCTGATCTGATTTTTGTTTTAGTTTATCTTTTTGCTCGTTTATCGGAATCAGGCGATTCAAGCGCCTAGATCTTCGTCTCAAAACCCTCTTTCTGTTTAATCAACTTGAACAAGATTTTGGTACTGTAAAATTTGACTTCAGTCCAGATTAGTAAATGGATCTTGTTTCTCTTGCAGTTTGAGTTTCGTTGCTCCGTTTCATTTGATTCTTTTTGCAAACCGGAGTTCTTAAGTTGAATTTTCTGGTTAGATCTTCTTATTTGAGATTTACCCGTGCTTCTTTGCTTGATTTATTATGTATTTTATTGTTTGTTTGCGACAGAACACCCGGAGTGCGAAGCGTGCTAATACGAGCCTCTAGGTTTTGCGGATCATCAGCAAGGCAAGTAACACTTTGATCATACCCTTTATCACCCAGTTTTTATGCATTAGTTCCAATCCTCAAACATTGCATGATTAGGATGTAATTAACATGTGGGTTGGGAAGTAGTTGATGAGGTAGAACCTATTGCCATGTTATTACCAAACCCTTGGGAGTTACTTCTATGTATTGCTTATATTGCTATGCTATGCTCGTAGACGTGGTTTGGGCGAGTGAATCCATGAAAGATGTGAGGTTATTAATTAATGGTTCAACTTAAGGTGGCAACTTGAATACACATCTGGGTGGATTGTTTGTCGGGCACCTGGAGAATCCAGTGTTGTCCTAGGATATACCGGAGTACCTGTGTGATCATCCTAAGGTCCACCACCCAGGCTTGAAGGGAACTGAGATATTTCATGCTAGAAACTTCCGTGTGCAGCCACAAGCTATTACGGTCTCTAGCATAGTTGAGTAAGTTGCGTGAAGCTCTTGAAGAGGTAGACTAGCAGGTAGTGGGTTCTAGGTGGTATAGTCTATCCGGAGTAGAGAGTTAATGCTTCTGAAAAACTATGTCTCGGTCATCCGTTTCTCAAACATCATGTCGTGCGAGAAATCCAACGGAGGAGATCGAGTCTTGTGGGGAAAAGTGCGCAAACCTCTGCAGAGTGTATAAACTAATCATGGTTAGTCATGTCCCCGGTTATGGACAATCTTGAGTATCTAGTACTTGGATTATCATATGTATCTCATCACTCTAAATTAATATTGTTGGGTTAATAATTACTTTTAATTGGGATTGAGTTGGAGGAACCTTCTCAATGATGTTTCAACTACCATGATAGTTAAATAAAATATATTCCTTTGTTGTAGGGAAAAATTGGCTTTTCGCAAAACTATAACCATAGAGCTTTCCACCAGCCAAATATGCACGTAGTGATAGCATTATTCTATTCTTGCTCTACTGTGTTATATTGCCAGCATATTCCATGTGCTGGCCCATTTTCGGGCTGCAACGTATTATGTTGCAGACTTTTCAGACGAGGAGTAAGGTTCGTTAGGTCGTTGTCGTGCAGCTCAGCTATGCCGTTGGAGTTGATGGACTCACTTTATCTTCCAAGCCTTCCACTGTTATCGTATCAGATGGCCTTAATCCATATGAATTGTAATAAGTTCTCTTTTGAGACATTCGATGTAATAAGTGTGTGATTGGTACTCTGTTATAAATCCTTTGAGTACTGTGTGTGTCAGCATTACCGATCCAGGGATGACACTGAAGCACAGAGACTTGACCATTTGAGGTCGGGTCGCTACAAGATGGTATCAGAGCACACGCTGAGTGTAGGACACGACCACTAAGCTAAAGCCCTAGATCCCTATTCTCTCCTCATTTCTAACTCCTCTCCATTTTCTACTCTTTAGGATGGCGGACGTAAGGAACAAGTTTGCACAACCGGATGAAGAAGCACCTTTCGACGACACTTGAAGGAAGTCACTAGGTACCTGAACATTGGAATACCAAGCTTCACCGGGACTTACAACGCCACTTTACCAGAAGAGAAACGATGGATGATTCAAGTTCAAGTTCCGGGAAGGACATTCACACCAGTCACTAAGCTCATAGAGTTTTCCTTTGATGCACCAACCTAGAGTCTAGGAAAGAGTATGGCAGCTCACATCACCATGGGACACGTTGGAGAAGTTTACCATAAGGAGCTTAAGGATACTATCTATCAGATTTGTGGGCGCCGAGATGATCAATGGGAGATGATCAGCACTTGGAAGGATAGACCAATCGCAGCTTTCATCCAGGAGTTAAACCAACACATTCGTCGCCAGGAGAACCAGATGTGCGCAGACATGATAGATCTGAAGAAGGCGAAGACAAGGATCACGGAACTGGTGGAAGAACTCAAGGCTACTCGCGAAGATTATGAGGAGGAAATAGTCGTATTAGTGGAGAAGAATGACGATCTGGAAAGGAAGCTAGGAGTCTTCATGGGAGAGCTCGCGCCAGGAGGAGAAGACGAAGAACCCAATGAGATTCGTTCTGAGGACTACATCATCATCGATGACACCGACTCGGACCCCGACGATAGCGATGATGACTATGAAGACAAAGTTGGATCAGACATCATGGAGTCTTCGACCGATCAATATTTTTAGTAGACCACCACATCAGTAGTAGTATTCCACCTTGTTTATAGTATAGTCCGAGCATTTTTGTAACGATAGTTAGATCGATTGTATGCCCTTACTTGATTGATTGAGTGAAATGATTGTGTTTGTCTCATGTGCATATGGGTAGTGTTTCTCTCATTAGACCTCATTCTATTCTAATCTCTCCCCTCTAAACCCATCAGATGCCTCCGAGACATGACTCCAGATTTACCTTCCCACCGGAGCTCACTCAGTTGATCCAGCAGCAGAATAACCTAATGCAGTTGTTAGTATAGAACCAAGGCAACAACAACAACAACCCACCGCCACCACCACCAGTTGATAACCTAGCCCGTTTTCTGAGGTTGCAGCCGCCGGTGTTTCCCTGTAGCACCGAGCCCATAGTGGCAGATGATTGTCTCTGCAGGATTGGAAGGGAGTTAACCACTGTAGGATGTACTGATGCTGAGAAGGTGCGTTTTGCCGCACATCAGTTGGATGGATTAGCAGCCTCATGGTGGGAGAATTACATAGTCACCTATCCTATAGCCACTGTTACATGGGATCAGTTTCAGCAAGCATTTCGCACCGCCCATGTCTCAACTAGAGCTATGGGTATGAAGAAGCGTGAGTTTCGCAACTTACGCCAGGGGAACCGTACTGTGGCTCAGTGTGTGGATGAATTTAGCAAGTTATCTCGCTATGCCCCTGAAGATGTGGCCACAGATGCCGCAAAGCAGGAGAAGTTTATGGAAGGGATGAACGATGAGATGAGCATGCAGTTGATGGTGGAAACATTCAACAACTACCAGGAGTTGGTAGATGAGGCTCTTATGATTGAAGGGAAGCAGTAGCAGATTGAGAGTCGTAAGAGGAAGTATGGACAAGGAAGGTATAACTCAGGAGCTCAGCAGAAGCCTCATCTAACCCCGAACTCGGGAGGACTTGTTCATAATCATGGAGGCCACACCCACAATGGAGGAAGTACCCATAATCATACTGGCCCAAGGAATGGGAATGGGAATGGAGCAAGCAACAAGCAGAAGCGCCTCAATCCAGCCACACCCGCCAAGAGAGACCTAAGCCACGTTACTTGCTTCAAGTGCGGGAAGACTGGACACTATGCCACGCAGTGCCCTGAAGCGAAGAATGGAAACAGTAATGGGAGCGCTAGGAAGAAGCCCAATCCATTCAACAAAGGGCAAGTGAACCACGTTAACGTGGAAGAGGTTGAAGAGCAGACAGACACGGTTATTGGTAAGTTTTTGGTTAAGTCTTTTACCGCCCTTGTTCTTTTTGATACTGGTGCATCGCATTCATACATATCAAGGGGATTCATGGATAAGTTTAAACTACAACCCAAACCCTTAGGACCCCTATGTTAGTGAGTTCACCTGGAGTAGAGTATATGGCTAGTCGATGGTGCGACCAGATACCCTTAACCATTGGTAGCCATGTTTTCCCGTCGGACCTAATAATTTGGGAGTCACAAGGATTGGATGTGATATTAGGCATGGACTAGATGTCAAAGTATGGAGGAAGCATTGACTGTGCTAGTAAGTCAATTTATCTCACCACCCCTGAGGGAAAAAGGATTAAGTATGTATCTAGGCATGCGCCTAGGAGGAGCCAAGTAAATACCCTCATGGGAGTTGTTCAGGAGGAAGTGCCTGTAGTACAGGATTACCCAGATGTTTTTCCAGAGGAGTTACCAGGCATGCCACCGGATCGAGACATCGAGTTTTTGATAGAGCTATTGCCAAGCACAGGGCCAATATCAAAGAGACCCTACCGAATGCCCACAAATGATCTGGAGGAGATTAAGAAGCAGATCAAGGAGTTATTGGAGAAAGGTTACATTCGACGGAGTTCATCACCATGGGGAGCCCAGTGATTTTGGTTGAGAAGAAGGATAAGACTCTAAGAATGGTTGTTGACTATCGTGCGTTGAATGAGGTGATGATCAAGAACAAATACCCACTGCCGATGATCAATGATTTGTTTAACCAGCTGCAAGGAGCTAAGGTGTTTTCAAAGATCGATCTGCAATTAGGATATCACCAGCTAAAGATTCGAGAGAAGGATATACCAAAGACCGCATTCACCACACGGTACGGGTTGTATGAATATACGGTCATGTCATTTGGACTGACTAACGCCCCTGCCTATTTCATGAGCATGATGAACAAGGTGTTCATGGAATATTTGGATAAGTTTGTTGTGGTGTTCATTGATGATATAATGGTATACTCGAAGAATGAGGAGGAGCACAAGGAGCATTTACGTTTAGTTCTCAAAAAACTCAGGGAACACCAGTTGTATGCCAAGTTCAGCAAATGTGAGTTTTGGTTGAAGGAAGTCGGGTTCCTTGGACATGTTATATCAGGAGAAGGTGTAGTAGTAGATCCCACCAAGGTTCAGTCAGTCACTGAATGGTTGGAACCCACTTCAGTTAGCGAGATCCATAGTTTTCTTGGACTCGTAGGATACTATCGGAGATTCATCAAGAATTTTTCCAAAATTGCAAAGCCAATGACGGAGTTATTGAAGAAGGATACCAAATTTAAATGGACGGAAGAATGTGAGGCAAGTTTTCAGGAGTTAAAGAAACATTTGACTACAGCCCCAATGTTGATTCTGCCGGATATACGCAAGGAGTTTCAAGTGTATTGCGATGCCTCTCACCTAGGACTTGGAAGTGTGCTTATGCAGGACGGAAGAGTTGTTTCGTATGCCTCACGACAACTGAAATCGCATGAGTTAAATTATGCCATGCATGATTTGGAGTTGGCTGTCATAGTGCATGCGTTGAAGACTTGGAGACATTACCTTATTGGAAACCGTTGTGATGTGTACACGGATCATAAGAGTTTGAAGTACATTTTCACACATAAGGAGTTGAACCTTAGGCAAAGGAGATGGTTGGAGCTTATAAAGGATTATGACATGAAGCTTCACTATCATCCAGGCAAGGCCAATGTCGTAGCAGACGCTTTGAGTCGGAAGAGTTATGCTAATACCCTAGTAAGCACGGGATTGCCAAAGGAGTTAGCAGAGGATCTCAGAGAACTTCGATTGGAGATTGTTCCTAGAGGTTTTGTTGCAACAATAGAGGTTTAGTCTACATTGTTAGGAAAGATTTGGGAAGCTCAGAAGGATGACAAAGAGATTGCTGAGATAAAAGAGAGAATGGGCAAAGGAAAGGCCAAAGGTTTTCGTGAAGATGAGCACGACACCTTATGGTTTGAGGACCGTGTTTATGTGCCCAATAACACAGAGATCAGGAAGTTAATACTTCGGGAGGCTCGTGACTCACCATACTCGATACACCCCGGAAACACCAAGATGTATTTGGATTTGAAGGAATGTTTCTGGTGGACTGGTATGAAGAAGGATATTGCCGAGTATGTAGTCGTATGTGATGTATGTCAGAGAGTGAAGGCTGAGCATCAAAAGCCAGCAGGATTGTTTCAGCCTATGCCTATACCCGAATGGAAGTGGGATAAACTTGGCATGGATTTCATCACCGTATTGCCTAGGACCAAATCAGGATATGATTCTATATGGGTAGTAGTAGATCGCTTGACCAAAGTGGCTCACTTTATCCCGGTGAAAACCACCTATACCAGTGCGAAGTTGGCCAAGATATACATGACCAAGATTGTATATCTGCATGGAGTTCCGAGGACCATAGTATCAGATAGAGGAACACGGTTTACCTCAAAGTTTTGGCATCGACTACACCAGACTTTGGGAACGAGATTGGAGTTCAGTACAGCATTCCACCCGCAGACAGATGGACAGACCAAGAGAGTCAACCAGATTCTGGAGGACATGTTGAGAGCATGTGCGCTAGATTATGGATCTAGTTGGGATGACAACTTGCCCTAGGCGGAGTTCTCATACAACAATAGCTATCAAGCCAGTTTGAAGATGGCACCGTTCGAAGCCCTGTATGGACGAAGGTGCAGAACACCGTTGTTATGGGATGAAGTTGGAGACTGTTTGCTGTTCGGACCAGATTTGATCAAGGAGTCTGAAGAGAAGGTTAAATTAGTTAGAGATAGACTCAAGGTAGCTCAGTCCAGGCAGAAGAGTTATGCAGATTCAAAATGCAAGGAAATAACCTATGAAATTGGAGACACGGCATATCTACGAGTGTCACCTCTGCAAGGAGTGAAACATTTTGGAGTTAAGGGAAAATTAGCCCCGAGATTTGTAGGACCGTACCAAATTTGGAACGTATGGGAGAAGTTGCCTACAAGTTGGAGTTACCTGAAGGACTGCCAGGAGTTCATGATGTGTTTCATGTTTCACAGCTGAAGAAGTGTCACGCTGAGATGGACGATATACCGCTAAGAGATACGGTGCCCCTGGAGGCGATTCAGTTGGACAGTGATCTGACCTATGACGAGAAGCCAGTCAGGATTCTTGAATTTGCCAGCCGAGTCACCCGCACCAAGGTTATCAAGTTTTGCAAAGTTCAGTGGAGCCACCATACCGTGGATGAAGCCGCCTGGGAACGAGAGGATAATCTTCGCAAAGACCACCCACACCTATTTTCTAGCCAACCCGAATCTCGAGGGCGAGATTCATCTTAAGGCGGGTAGGTTTGTAACATCCCAAATTTTCAATTTGGAATGTTATACATAGCTCATTCATGCATATCATATTTTGGTGCATTTCGTTTCACGATCCTCGAAATTCTAAGCAACTCAAGGACCCTCGGAGAGAGTTGGGGATTTCTCTGTTTTCATATTTGAATTCTATCAAATATTGAAACGAGGATTTTTGGTTTTAATTTTTTTTTCTCCGAAAATATTTCATATTAAAATATATGAGAGGAGATAATATGACTTCTCCAAAATAAATGAAATATTGGAGGAAAAATATTAAAATCAAATATTTGATTTTATTCGGATTTTATTGCTATTTTATTTGCATTAGAAAAATTGCACGTTTTTCAAAATTGCATTTTAGAGCCAAGACAAGAAAATGTTCGTCTTGTTCTAAATATTTTATTTAGACGGTGAAAATTTGTTTTGGCATTTTTAGATTTTTATTTTATTTTCTAGGATTTATTTAAGTTTTGGCGAAATTATTTTTAAAAAAAATCTCTTCGCCGACTGGGCCGAAGCCCAGCCAGCCAGCCGGCCCAGCTAACCGCCCGAGCCGTCCGCCTCGTCCCCGGCGCGGAGACCGCCGCCGCCGCAAGCCGAGTCCGGTCGGGACTCCTCCCCGCGCCGCCTTGGGCCCTCCCCAAGCTAGCCCCCCCTTCTTATATACCCCGCCCCCGCACCCCACACCACCACCCGAACCACCCTCGCCCCGCCGCCTAGCACCGCGCCGCCGCCGCCTAGCACCGCGCCGCCGTTGCCGTCGCCGCCCCGCCGCCT
>NC_057806.1:357919971-357927842 GCF_018294505.1 Triticum aestivum | reverse complement strand
CGCCCCGCGCCACCCGCCGCCGCTGCCGGACCTCGCCGGAGCCGCCCCGCCTCGCCGGACCTCGCCGGAGGTATAAGCCGTCGTTGCGGCCGTTCGGTTTTATTTTTAAAACTGGTTCAGTTTTTTTAGAAAACCCTAGGTTCGTTTTTTAGATCGGTTCGCCAGTTTTCTCGGTTTAGTTTATTTAGCGGATGTTCGTCCGTACGTTCATTTTAACGAACGGTGTTCACTCGTTAGCCGCAGACAGCGAAAGTTCATTCGTTAGCCTGTTCGTCATTTTTTCTTTTTCTCGGATTTTCCGCGATTATTTCCAATCGCGATTTCTGATCTGATTTTTGTTTTAGTTTATCTTTTCGCTCGTTTATCGGAATCAGGCGAGTCAAGCGCCTAGATATTCGTCTCGAAACCCTCTTTCTGTTTAATCAACTTGAACAAGATTTTGGTACTGTAAAATTTGACTTTAGTCCAGATTAGTAAATGGATCTTGTTTCTCTCGCAGTTTGAGTTTCGTTGCTCCGTTTGATTTGATTCTTTTTGCAAACTGGAGTTCTTAAGTTGAACTTTCAGGTTAGATCTTCTTATTTGAGATTTACCCGTGCTTCTTTGCTTGATTTCTTATGTATGCTATTGTTTGTTTGCGATAGAACACCCAGAGTGCAAAGCGTGCTACTACGAGTCTCTAGGTTTTGCGGATCATCAGCAAGGCAAGTAACACTTTGATCATACCCTTTATCACCCAGTTTTTATGCATTAGTTCCAATCCTCCAAAATTGCATGATTAGGATGTGATTAACATGTGGGTTGGGAAGTAGTTGATGAGGTAGAACCTATTGCCCTGTTATTACCAAATCCTTGGGAGTTACTTCTACGTATTGCTTATATTGCTATGCTATGCTCATAGACGTGGTTTGGGCGAGTGAATCCATGACAGATGTGAGGTTATTAATTAATGGTTCAACTTAAGGTGGCAACTTGAATACACATCTGGGTGGATTGT
Source organism: Triticum aestivum (assembly GCF_018294505.1). Classification (NCBI taxonomy): domain Eukaryota; kingdom Viridiplantae; phylum Streptophyta; class Magnoliopsida; order Poales; family Poaceae; genus Triticum; species Triticum aestivum. The sequence continues at coordinate 357,926,845 of NC_057806.1, read as the reverse complement.
TTGTCGGGCACCTAGAGAATCCAGTGTTGTCCTAGGATATACCAGAGTACCTGTGTGATCATCCTAAGGTCCACCACCCAGGCTCAAAGGGAACTGAGATATTTCATGCTAGAAACTTCCGTGTGCAGCCACAAGCTATTATGGTCTCTAGCATAGTTGAGTAAGTTGCGTGAAGCTCTTGAAGAGGTAGACTAGCAGGTAGTGGGTTGTAGGTGGTATAGTCTATCCGGAGTAGAGAGTTAATGCTTCTGAAAAACTGTGTCTCGGTCATCCGTTTCTCAAACATCATGTAGTGCGAGAAATCCAACGGAGGAGATCGAGTCTTGTGGGGAAAAGTGCACAAACCTCTGCAGCGTGTATAAACTAATCATGGTTAGTCATGTCCCCGGTTATGGACAATCTTGAGTATCTAGTACTTGGATTATCATATGTATCTCATCACTCTAAATTAATATTGTTGGGTTAATAATTACTTTTAATTGGGATTGAGTTGGAGGAACCTTCTCAATGATGTTTCAACTACCATGATAGTTAAATAAAATATATTCCTTTGTTGTAGGGAAAAATTGGCTTTTCGCAAAACTATAACCATAGAGCTTTCCACCAGCCAAATATGCACGTAGTGATAGCATTATTCTATTCTTGCTCTACTGTGTTATATTGCCAGCATATTCCATGTGCTGGCCCATTTTCGGGCTGCAACGTATTATGTTGCAGACTTTTCAGACGAGGAGTAAGGTTCGTTAGGTCGTTGTCGTGCAGCTCAGCTATGCCGTTGGAGTTGATGGACTCACTTTATCTTCCAAGCCTTCCACTGTTATCGTATCAGATGGCCTTAATCCATATGAATTGTAATAAGTTCTCTTTTGAGACATTCGATGTAATAAGTGTGTGATTGCTACTCTGTTATAAATCCTTTGAGTACTGTGTGTGTCAGCATTACCGATCCAGGGATGACACTGAAGCATAGAGACTTGACCATTTGAGGTAGGGTCGCTACATACATAAAGCATTGTTGTGTTCACACCATTAGAGTCGCTTTAGCTCAATTGGTTAGAGCAAAGCTCCCCCTAGATGTGATATCCCCCCTAAGAGGGATGAACTAACCTTGGGTTTTGTCGATGACGACTTCATGTAGGTTTTGAAGATGTAGATGCTCAATGTTGATATAGATCATTTGGATCAATCCTTTGGAGTGAGTTGCACTTTCAATACCTACACGGGTTAGTCCCACAAGGAACAAACAAGGATATCCATAGACATAGAATGATGCATACACAAGATTATGTCCATGAAAGCATTAGGTTACCTTGTCCCTTGTCTTACCAACAAGAGGGTTTGTGACTCCTTGAACTAGTGCAAGATATGGAAGTTGTTTGCACTTGTCCTCGCCAAAATTATAAGAGTGAAGTAAGTTGGCGGAGTCACCCTCAAGAGCTCTCTAGTTCTCCTTCTTCTGGATCCACACCATCTTGATGGGAACCCTTGGAGTTGTAGTTGTACTTGATAAAGTAGAACTTGATGTGGTCTTGGGAACCCACTTGACCAAGGCCTTGGGTGCTTCTTCAAATGCATCAATCTCCTCTTGAAGCTTGTCCTTGCCTTTTTGCTTGTGGTCTTGTGGTGGAAGATCATCTTGAGCTTGTGTCCCTTTGAAAGAAGTAGGATCATACTTCTCTTGTTGAGGAACAAACTTCGTCTTGGGGTATTGATCTTCTTCCCACTCAACTCCATTGGCATTGAACTTTCGTTCAAAACCAACACCTTGATTCTTCCGGTGTCTTCCTTGCTTGCGTACAATTTCCTCAAATTGCTTACTCCCGGCAAGGCTCTTGTAAACACCTTTCTCTATAATTACCTTTAATAAGCTATTTTCTTTCTCAAGTGTAACTTGGCTAAGAGAATCATTAGTGGAATCAAGAGAACTACTAGAAGCAACAATATTAGATTTAGCATGATTGTTGTTACTACTAGATGAAGAATATTTCTTGCTCTTATTGCTAGATTTAACTTGTGGCATGTAAGTAGACAAGAGTAAACACTTGGAAATGTAAGAACTTTTCTTGCGAAGATCATCATTGATTGCCTTTAAAAACTCATGCTCTTGCTCAAGGTTGAGCTTTTCAAAGCGTAGCTTATCATGTCTTTAAAAGTTCTCGATGATTTTCCAAGGTAGTTTCATGAGCTAACTTAAGAGTGTTTAGTTCTTTAGTTGGATGCTCAATCTCCTTCTTATCATCATCATTCGTTTTATCTTGATTAGCATGATTAATTGACGTTTCATCATAGTATTCATCACTAGAGTTGTCAATAAGTAAATCATCATCACCTAGCAAATCATCTTCATCACTATTGAAATCAACATACTCGGGGTGTGTTACCTTTGGACCTTTGGCCATGAAGCACCTTCCAATTCCTTCATTTGGTGAGTCAAATATGTCGTAGGAGTTGGTTGACACAAGTGCTAGACTGGCAACACCTTCATCTTGAGTATATTCGGAGTAGGAGTAATAACTTCTTTCGGAGTGATTGTCAGAGTCGGAGCCGGATACCCATTCACCAACATGAGCTTGATGTCTTATTTTTGTGTAGTTCCTTGATGACTTTTCTTTCCTTTCCGAATCATTGCTTCTCCGAGAGGGTCTTCGTTCATAACGATCATCTCTACTACTCCTTTCTCTTGGTGGTGATTCTTCTCTTCTACTTCTTTTGGGGGAATCTTCTCTTCTTTTGTAGGGAGCCGTACACTCATTGGAGTAGTGTCCGGGTCTTTCACAATTGTAGCAATTACGCTCACGACTAGAAGATCTTTTGTCATTGTAGGACCTTGATTTGGAATTTCTTTCTTTGCTTCTACTCTTGTAGAACTTGTTGAAGTTATTTACCATTAGGCTCAATTCTTTATTGAAGGTTTGTTTCTCGCTTGATGATGTGGGAGCATCACATGAGGCTTTGTAAGCACCACTTGACTTGTTGTGAAGCTCTTCCTTATCCTTGAGTGACATTTCATGAGCAACAATTCTTCCAATGACTTCCGTTGGCTTGAGATCTTTGTAATTGGGCATCATTTGGATCAATGTGCACACGGTATCATATTTTCCATCCAAGGCTCTTAGGATCTTCTTGATGATGAATTTGTCGGTCATCTCTTTACTTCCTAAGCCGGCAATCTCATTTGTGATGAGAGCAAGCCTAGAATACATTTCAGCGACACCTTCACTATCCTTCATTTTGAACTTGTCAAGTTGACTTTGAAGCACATCCAATTTGGATTCCTTGACGGAGTCGGTACCTTCATGCATGTCAATCAAAGTATCCCAAATTTCCTTTGCATTCTTAAGACGGCTGATTTTGTTGAATTCTTCGGGGCACAATCCGTTGAAGAGAATATCACAAGCTTGAGCATTGTATTGTAGCATCTTCAACTCTTCCGCGGTAGCTTCACGGTTTGGTTCTCTCCCATCAAAGAATTCACCTTGCAAGCCAACACACACAATAGCCCAAACGGTGGGGTTATGTCCAAGAATATGCATTTTCATCTTATACTTCCAACTAGCAAAATTTGTACCATCAAAGTAAGGACCTCTACGATGGTAATTTCCCTCGCTAGACGCCATACTCTCCTAGGTTGTGAAACCAAGGCTATGACCACCAAAATCTATGGAAACCAAAGCAAATGGAGACCAAAGCTCTGATACCACTTGTAGGATCGAAAGTATGTCTAGAGGGGGTGATTAGACTACTTGACCAAATAAAAATCTAGCCTTTTCCCAGTTTTAGTTCTTGGCAGATTTTAGCAACTTAGCACAAACAAGTAATCAACCTACACATGCAATTCTAAGAGTATAGCAGCGGAATGTAAAACAATTGCATATGAAGGTAAAGAGAGGAGTTTGAGGGAGCAAACGTAATGTTGACACGGAGATTTTTGGCGTGGTTCCGACAGGTGGTGCTATGTACATTCATGTTGATGGGGACTTCAACCCACGAAGGGTAACAGTTGTGTGAGTCCACGGAGGGCTCCACCCACGAAGGGTCCACGAAGAAGCAACCTTGTTTTTCCCACCATGGTTGTCGCCCACGAAGAACTTGCCTCACTAGGGTAGATCTTCACGAAGCAGGCGATCTCCTTGCCCTTATAAACTCCTTGGTTCAACTCCACAATCTTGTCGGAGGCTCCCAAGTGACACCTAGCCAATCTAGGAGACACCACTCTCCAAGAAGTAACAAATGGTGTGTTGATGATGAACTCCTTTCTCTTGTGCTTCAAATGATAGTCTTCCCAACACTCAACTCTCTCTCTCATAGGATTGGATTTGGTAGAAAGAAGATTTGAGTGGAAATCAACTTGGGGAAGGCTAGAGATCAAGATTTATGTGGTTGGAATGGAATATCTTGACCTCAACACAAGTGTAGGTGGTTCTCTCTCAGAAAATGTGTATTGGAAGTGTAGGCATGTTCTGACGGATCTCTCCACGAATGAAGAGTGGGTGGAGGGGTATTTATAGCCTCCACACAAAATCTAGCCATTACACACAAATCACCAAACTCGGTGGGACCGAATCATGAAACTCGATCAGACCGATTTAGTTCAAAATGTGAACGTTAGGATTCTCGGTGGGACCGACATGTCAACTTGGTGGGACCGATTTTGTTAGGGTTAGGGCATAATGTAATCTCGGTAAGACTGATTACACAAACTCCGTGAGACCGATTTTGGTAATGGACTAACACAGAGTTGGTCAGGCAAACTTGGCGGGACCGATTCGCTCATCTCGGCTGGACCGAAGTGTTACGAAAGGGAAACGGAGAGTTTACATTGCAATCTCGGTGAGACCGATGGCTCATCTCGGTTGGAGCGAAGTGTTACTAAGGGAAACAGAAAGATTACAATCTCATCTCAGTGAGACCGAGATCCCTATCGGTGAGACCGAAAAGACTAGGGTTTCTGGCAGTGGCTATGTCAACTGAACTCGGTGACGCCGGATAGAAAGAATCGATGGGGCCGAGTTGGATATTTGGTGTGGGACATATGTGGATATGAGAAAGTAGTGGAGGGTTTTGGAGCATATCACTAAGCATTTTGAGCAAGCACCTCATTAAGCAACACCTCATCCCTTTTTACTAGTATTGGCTTTTCCTATAGACTCAATGTGATCTTGGATCATTAAAATAGAAAATGTAGAGTCTTGTGCTTTGGGCTTGAGCCAATCTTTTATCCTTAGCATTTTGAAGGGTCCACTTTCTAATCCATGCCATGTCAACCATTGAGCTTTGCTGAAATACTCATCTTGGAATAGCATTAGCTCAATGAGCTATATGTTGTTAGAAATTACCAAAACCACCCAGGGATAGTTGCACTTTCACTCGTTAGTGAGGAAGCCCACGACTCAGGCAACACGAAGTTGTTGATGCACTCATCATCCTTGAAGGAGAACATCTCAAACTCTGCCCGAAGACATTGCGCGTTCGCCACACGCATGTGGTCACTGGCGAGGTGATGAGTCTAGATTGCAGCCCACGCGTCCTTGGCGCTCGTCCTTTGAGCGAGCATGTTGTGCATCTTTGACAGAGTGAAGCGTATTAGCACCGCCACGACTTGCGGGTCGTCCTTGTGAGGCGCGGCGTCATCCTCGATGACGTCCCATAGAATTGCAACATGCATGTTCACCATCATCACCAGCACTCGGGCAAAGTAGTTTGAGCGGGTGAGCATCACGAAGGTGAGGTTGGTGTCACGCCGCCGGCTCGCGCATGACCTGCTGCATCAAGACCCCGTCGTCATCACCACGCCATGGCATGCTGCGCCCATGGCTCGGCGAGCGTCGCTCCTGTAGCGGTGGTATGTTGGAGCCGGATGCGGCATTCCATTGATGCCGCTCAACTTGCCACCGAAATGAGGCTCTGATGCCAATTGTTATCCCTAAACTATGAACGAGCAAGAGAGTGTGGAGTAATATTTTGCGCTGCCAACAACTTGCAGCTTTTCTCATGTTTCTTCTTCTCTCTGTTCTATTGGAAAACAAACATGTTGTGCCATGTGCTCCACTATCGACCGTGTCATCCCATGATCCGAGCTCATACACAACGCCCTACAATCATGCGAGTGGAGAACAGACCGCATCCTCCTGGCCTAAAACGGCCTAAAAATTTGGCGCTACTACAAATCAGCCGGTTGATTTTAGAAAAGTCCGATGTACTGCGCGTGGCCGTTCGATCGCCTGCTCGCAGCCAGTGGCGGAGCTACTGCAAGGCTACATGGTCCATGGCCCGCCCAGCTTTGTGGCATTTTACCTCTAATACAGTCAGCCCATAGACCCAGAAAAGTCAGTTAATAGCATTCTTTTGCACTGTGGCCCGCCCAGTTGTTTGCTGCAAGCTCCGCCATTGCTCTCAGCGTGCTGCTTCTTCCTCCTCTGGCTGGCAGTGCTCATCTTCCTTCTCACTCGTCGGAGCAGCAGCGCCCGTCACCAGAGTATCAATTCCCGGCCACAGCAATGCTCCACAGAAGCACCCCCATGGTCCGGCGATGCTCCACTGATAAAGCGGCGGCTCAATGATGTTTCATCGCAACACCGGCGGCACCCGATGATGCTCCATTGAAGCACCGGCTCCGATGATGCTTCATCGCAACACCGATGTCCTAGCAATGCTCCATTGAAGCACCGGCACTAGTGAGCATCGCCATGGATGTTGCGCTGCAGCACCGTCGCTGGCGAGCAGCGCCATGGATGTGTTGCAGCACCATCGCCGGCTAGCATCGCCATGGATGCTCCGTTGCAACACCGTCGCCAATCTTCCTCCCAATCTCAGTCATGGATGCTGCATTGCGATGCAGCGTCTCCGCAGCGGCGGCGACGGTCGATTCAACAGA
>NC_057806.1:357916499-357919530 GCF_018294505.1 Triticum aestivum | reverse complement strand
AGCAGCCGGCGGCGGCCACGCCGCATCTCGATAGGGAAGTGCATGAGAAGAGAGAAAGGGAATGGGCTCGATCTGAAACCACGAGACAACGTGGCGCACGAGCGATCCGACTCATTTTCCAAGAATAAGAAATCAGTCGGTTGAATCTAGCAGGCCTAAAATCGCGGCTATGGCAGTCCCCTATTTGCCTGTGAGCAAGGGTTTAAGCCCGCATAGATTTCAAAAAAAGAAATCAAAACCGCATAAACCACACGAGTGTTCTTTGCTGACTATCGTTGTGACTGGCTTCGCGCAAGTCCCTGATCGGGGACACCGTCACCAAGAGCACTGCCGTATCCTCGTCTTGGAAGACTATTTGTAATGTCCCTCAACGGAGCGAGTAAGCAGAAGGGCTCGAAATTTAAATAGAAATCACTTCCCTTATGTGGCGTTTGTAGCAACTATAGTCGTAGGCTGGGCTTTCAGCTGGTACCGTGTAAACATAGCAATTCATTGACAGCAAGCCCACCGCTATGCTTAGTTACCTGCCTCTCCAAAACTGATCACATATCACGACGTCTTATGTTCGGTTACCTGCAGTTCCTGAGCTCCATGGATGAAGCACCGCAATGACGAAAGGTTCGGTTACCTGCAGTTCCTGATCTCCATGGATGAAGCACCGCAATGACGAAAGAACAGTAAAGATGAGCTCCACATTGGTTGCAACCACGACCGAGAAGCAGACTCATCGCCGTATAGACAAAGCATATATCAGCGTACGAAGAAGATACGTTGATTAAAACAACTAGACATTAGAAGTAAATTATGTCATAAGTCGTGACATAAAATTAACAGATTCTCACAATAGCCACTCATAGCACACACACAAGCGAGTGGTCCAACTATTTTCAGCTAGGCAAACTAGCTAGATGACTTGGTACAACTACAACAACAGCGGAAGGTTAAAAGCTAGGGATAGTGTTAGGGAAGAGCCATTGTAGCTCTCCCCCATTAGTGGATATAAGGTACCTGGTACTGCACCGGGTAGCCATTACCGTAGTACGGCGTGTGGGCGGGTGAGATGGTGTAGGGAGCCGCGTTCATCATCGTAGGGTGGTGGTGGGCCTCGGCGCCGTACACAAACTGCCTTTCGTAAGGGTATGGGTGCCTCTCTGGTGTTGCCTGGTAGAAGCTCTTCTCGGGGAAGCTGGTGACACGGGGTGCATAGAGCGATCCGTTGGCACGCGGCCTCTTGGACTGTGGCTTGGCGGCTTCGACAGCCCTCCTCTTGTCTGCCTTGGCCTTCTCCAGCTGAATCACCCTTTTCTGAAGTGGGTCCACCGGATATTGCTCCTCCAGTTTGTGCTCCTCGACGCACTTGATCACAGCTTTCAGTGCAGACAGCTCACGCTCATTCATCTCATTCTGAAAAGGGAATGGCTGTTATCCAACAGATTGTATCAAGTGTACTAGATAGATGCAGATAACATGTTTACACACATATGCCGACATGAAAAGGCCAATGGGCAACCCAGCCGCTCTAGAAAGTTTATATATAATATTCAGTGCCAAACAGCGAAAAGCAACAGGCAACTAATTTTATATTGCTTAAGATATCCCTCCTGAAATCAGGTGAATGGATAAATTTCACCTCTGTGCATCATCAAATCCAATACTGATCTATTTAAGGACTACTTTAAGTAAAGTATTAATTGAATTTCGAACCACTACACCACTAATAACTTAAAATCACAGGATGCAAACAATCGAGGAGCTCCCTGACAATCTGAACCATAGAAGCCTAACAGCAAAAAGTTTGTATATTATTCAGTGTCATACAGCGAAAAGCAAGAGGCAACTAACTTTATATTGCTTGCAAGCTAAGATATCCCTCTATTATTCTACTTCTCCACAACCTACCTCAAGCTCCTGACATCAGGTGAATGGACAATTTTCACCTCTGTGCGTCATCAAATCCAATACAGATCTATTTAAGGACTACTTATAAGTAAACAATAATACAATTTTGAACCACTACACCACTAACAACTTGAAATCACTGGATGCAAACAGATAGAAGGTAGTTAGTAACAGATGTCTGGTAATAGTAATTACTCCCTCCGTTCCCAAATATTTGTCTTCCTAGCGATTTCAACAAATGACCACATACGAAGCAAAATGAGTGAATCTACACTCTAAAATATGTCTACATACATTCGTATGTTGTAACCATTTGAAATGTCTAGAAAGACAAATATTTGGGAACGGAGGGAGTAGATCTCTAATAAAGCCAAAAATGCAAGTGGCTTTGTCTCATCATAGAACAATTAAGCAAGATGAAAACAAAGCCCTTCCCTTACAAATAAACTGACGGTATCTGCGTAGCACAGCTATTTAAAAATATCCTGAGTAACATAGCATGATGGGTGAGCAACTTTGGTTAGATAGCAGAATTGTTAATCAGACTTCAAAAGGAAGAAAACACAAAAAAACAACCCATGTCCACTTCAATAATTGGTGATTTGGTGGAAGTGCAGGCACAGTTTATTGTATTATTGCAGCAAAAAAATGCATGATAGACATCATTTGCTTTTGCTGAAATAGCTAGAAGCACACCTGTGCTCCAGGAGACATTTTTCCATTCTTGGCATGTGACACCTTCTTGACCTCCCTCAGATATGCTTTCAGCAATTGCACTGGCTCAAACTGTTCAGTGAGTCCAAACGCGTAGGCCAAGTTAATTGCATCAATTGGTCTTGCACTATCCACCAGAACTCCAATGACACCTGTCCTCAAGAAACACCATAAGTGAATCAATTATTGTCAAGAAAAAAACATCATAAATGAGAAAAGGCAAATAGCATAAGAGACATAGAAAAACCCTAAGAAAATGAACAGTTAAGACAAGGGCTCAGAGGGAAAGACAAACAAATGCTGATCCCATCAAACAGATGCAAGATTAGAGTGACTGTTTGCACAACATACATTTACCAATCAAATACATAAATATGATAAGGAAATGCTTCAGGGTACATAATCTGTAACACAATAC
>NC_057806.1:357733324-357916169 GCF_018294505.1 Triticum aestivum | reverse complement strand
CATATACACCACAACCACACATCAGACTAAATAGAATAGAAATTACAGAGTAATTTTTTTCAGATCCAAATATTCAAGAATAAGTAGAACACATAACCGCTGGCTAGACAACAATGGACATGCTTTACAAGCAATAGTGCAAGCAACGAAAAGATAAGGCCTCCTATTCAAGCCCTTAGGTTTGTAGGAATGGATACCTATTCCTATTCAGTTTGGAGGAATTTCGTAGGAATTCTATAGGATAGGATTCTTATAGGAATTTTCCCTATAGAGCCCTTTGGTTTATAGACATAGATTCCTATTCCTACATAGGATTGGTTCCTATCCTCCACATATCAAAGGAAAATAAACATGAGCCTAGACTCAATGAAAAAATTCCTATGATGTGAACCAAATGACATCTCTTCTCTATTCCTACTCATAGGATTTGAAAGACATGTCATCTCATTTCCTACAAGTTCCCTATTCCTACGATAATCCTATCCTATGAACCAAAGGAGGCCTAATGGGTTAAGATGTAGCTGGTGTGCATTGGCTGTAAGTTGTAACAGCAGAACTATCAATTCTGGGAATCTGAAAGAACTTCTGGAGGTGGTAGTACAAAGAAACCGTTATGCTTTTGAGTTTGCACATATGTTCGGTGAACTCAGTGACCAGCAAATATGTTACACACAAGCTGGAAAACTAAGATTTATCCAAGTGAAAACAACATTCAATTAGCATTTGAACTGGCATGACAAAATATTATCATTAACTCATCATCATAAACAATGTTTACTGGAGATAGATGCATGATTAGTTCATCATTGCACTGACCTGGCATCTTCTGTGACAACCCAAGCAGTCGGCAAAGCTCAGGTGTTTGACGACGTCGACTGACAGAAGGAAGAAGTTTGCAAAGTTCATCTTCATTAAATTCAGAAAAAATACCAAAGGTAGCAAGCAGTTGAAGAAATGCATGTGCTTCCAGGCAGTTTCCATTGCTAGCATCAATGTCAAGACTGTCCAACTTGGACTTCCACTCAAACGCAATCTTTTTCGCCCGATCTTTCACATTTGTTGCAAACATTTGCCCCTCAGACAACAAGCCAGTTATATCATCAGCTTGCAACTGTACAAGAGACTCCATCAACATTAGGCACGTCCTTCTTACACCCAGAAGGTCTCCATCCTTTTTTCCATCCAACACCAGATTATCTCCAGAATAGAAGTCCTCCAAGGAATCCAACACCAGGACATATGGTTGCGATGCTCCCTTGAGTGCACTCGGGATTTCCTCACGGATAGACGTCAAGTTCTTTCTGTTGTCTGATATGAACTTATGAAGCCCTTTAACATTCATCTCCTCACAGAGAATGGCAAGTTCAGAACGAGGCTTCACAGCAGCATTGCCATCTTGCATCTGCGCATTTCCTTGGGGAGAATGCTTGGGCCACTTCACATCAAGAGTACCCACGGTATAATTACTCTGTGGCTTATTGATTGGGGTGATATAATTAGTGTTTAGCGACAGCTTGGACTTGCCAAAGATCATAGCTAATGCAGCATCTCTTTTCTCTTGCAGCTTTTCCAGAGAAGTCAGCTCCTTAGCCACCACAACAGCCTCCTGCTGCTCCAGCATCTTCTCCGATTTTGCGACTGTCTCCTGGAACTCCTTCTCCTGCTTTTTCAGCTCGTCAAACTTTTTCTTGAGCGACTGCTCAAGGCCACGGAAATGGTCCTCGAGCTGCTTCCATTTAAAGTTCATGGTAACAGCGCTCTGGCTCTCAAGCTCAGCAAATGCTCGCTGAAGCTGCTCTATCTTCAAGCTTGTCGACTCCATAAGGGTAGCCACGGACTCCATGTCAGACATGGTGACAGACTCTGCATAGAAGGCAACAGCACAATCGGTTAACATACTTCATCCAAACAGCACACAAATCGAAGCAGCGGAATGACAAGAGCTTAAATTTCACATGTTTCCCTCGAATTGAATCAATTATCTCACACGCAACTTTGTTAGCAAGGACAGCAAAGCATAACTATGCATCAATTCGGCTTCTAGTGCTCTACTACATACAAGAAAAGAGAACAAGGAAGCGGGAACCGTCTTCCCTCGGCCGGCGCAGCATGGATGCCTCGTTGGGCCAAACAATCAAGGGCCACCTACCCCCGCCGCTATAGCACCAAGCAATCGAGTAGAAAATGGTGCTCCAGACGTCTAGATCTGAGACTGGGGAGAAGAAAGTGGGCACTTACTTTCGCCGAGGCGGGCAGGCGTTGGACGAGCTTGCCGTCGCTGCTCGCCCCCGCCCCCGCCTCCGTCTACGGCGGCTGGGGGAGGAGATCGAGGGGGTGGAAGGCGGATTGGGGAAGAGCAGGACGGGGGAGGAAAGGAGAGCAAACCCTAGGTGAGGTCGCGTGGAGTGTTGCTTTTTGGGGGATGGGGATGGAGACGAGGAGAACTAGGCGGTGGGAGGCGGAGGAGAGGGCAGCTACCAGTGCGCGGGGAAAGGCATGGGGCCTAGCTGGCAGTGACTGGAGCGAGCAACCAGTGTGGACTGGGGAGCAGTACGTCGTATAGCTGCACCATTTTTTACTTCTTTTTTCTTCCGCGACGTGGAGCAGTGTGGACTCGCCTGAATTGAGCGCTACCAGGCTAGTTACGGTGACTAGAAAGAGCATCTCTAACAGATCCTGTATAATTCTGTTGAAGTGTTTTTTCGGTCATTTTACAGGACAACTTAAAAAAAGTCCGAGCAGGTCCACTAAAAAGGCCTCGACCCGTAAATTTTTTATGGGTGGTCCACAAACCGCCCGCGATTCCGGTATATATGCTGGATCCGGAATGATTTAGGGTTCACATCCTGCAGATCCCTCATCCGCCTCCGCGATTCCTCTCCTCCGGCGAGAAATCTCGCGGCCTACAGCTTCGATTTGCGTCGCGTTTAACTACCGAAACTTGCCGGAGATGGCGTCGGCAAGTGCCGGCCGTGGTGGTCGATGGGGGTTCGAAGGCCACGGCGACCCGCCCCGCAAGCGGCGCAACGACGCGAAGGCCGGGAGCTCCTCCCTTAGCCCGCTAGTGGATGAACGACAGAGGTAGCGGGCGCGCGACCGCAGCCCCCGTTCTCGCAGCGCCGGCACTCGGGTGTGGACAAACTTCCGCCGCCTCGACCGTATCTTCTCCCCGGCGCTTAAGCATCGCCGGGAGGGGGAGCTGGCGTGGTGGCAGGCCAAGGAGGCCGCCGCCGCCGGAGATGAAGTTGTGGCCACGCGTGTAATACCCACAATGCGGCTATATCTCCCACGTGTTGGGGCACAACTTAGAGGCATAGCCGCATGGTAGGCATTATGTCGCAAGAGGGGTAATCTTTACACATCCCGTGTATTGAATAGGAAAGGGATAAAGAGTTGGCTTACAATCGCCACATCACACAAATACAAGTTAAACATACATCATCCAGAATACAATCAAGGTCCGGCTACGGAATCAAAATAAAAGAAGACAACCCCAATTGCTAGATCCCCGATCGTCCCAACTAGGCTCCACTACTGATCAACAGGAAACGAAAACAACACAATGAACACGATCTTCATCGAGCTCCCACTTGAGCTAGGTTGCGTCACCTGTACTGGCATCATCGGCACCTGCAACTGTTTGGAAGTATCTGTGAGCCACGGGGCCTCAACAATCTCACACCCGCGAGATCAAGACTATTTAAGTTTATGGGTAGGAAAGGGTAGTGAGGTGGAGCTGCAGCAAGCACTAAGCATATATGATGGCTAACATACGCAAATAAGAACGAGAAGAGAAGCAACACAACGGTCGAAAAGCTAGAAGTGAACAAGAAGTGATCCTGAAACTACTTACGCACAAACATAACTCCAAAATCGTGTTCACTTCCCGGACTCCGCCGAAAAGAGACCATCACGGCTACACACGCGGTTGATGCATTTTAATTAAGTTAAGTTTCAAGTTCTCTACAACCGGACATTAATCAAATTCCCATCTGCCCATAACCGCGGGCACGGCTTTCGAAAGTTCAAAACCCTGCAGGGGTGTCCCAACTTAGCCCATCACAAGCTCTCATGGTCAACAAAGGATATTCCTTCTCCCAGGAAGACCCGATCAGACTCGAAATCCCGGTTACAAGACATTTCGACAATGGTAAAACAAGACCAGCAAGACCGCCCGATGCGCCGACATCCCGATAGGAGCTGCACATATCTTGTTCTCAGGGCAACACCGGATGAGACATCCTACGAGTAAAACCAAACCTCAAGTTTCCCCGAGGTGGCCCCGCAGTCTACTTGGTTCGGACCAACACTTAGACAAGCACTGACCCGGGGGGTTAAAATAAAGATGACCCTGGGGAGCGCGACTCCCAAGGGAAAAGTAGGTGGTGGTGAGGCAAATGGTAAAATAAGGGTTGGGCCTTGCTGAAGGAGTTTTATTCAAAGCGAACTGTCAAGGGGTCCCCATAACACACATCCGTGTAAGGAACGCAAAATCAAGGAACATAACACCGGTATGACAGAAACTAGGGCGGCAAGAATGGAACAAAACACCAGGCATAAGACCGAGCCTTCCACCCTTTACCAAGTATATAGATGCATTAAAGTAAATAAGATATAATAATAATATCCCAACATATCCATGTTCCAAACATGGACAAACTTCATCTTCACCTGCAACTAACAATGCTATAAGAGGGGCTGAGCAAAGCGGTAACATAGCCAAACAACGGTTTGCTAGAAAGGGTGGGTTAGAGGCTTGACATGGCAATATGGGAGGCGTGATATGCAAGTGGTAGGTATCGCGGCATAGCAATAGATCAAGAAACTAGCAAGCAAAGATAGAAGTGATTTCGAGGGTATGGTCATCTTGCATGAGATCCCGCAAGGAAGAAGAACAAGTCCATGAAGAAGACAAACGGACGTAGTCGAACGAATCCTCACAACTCCGGAACGGAACCGAAGCCAACGAGAGAAGCAACCCGGAAAGAAGCAAACAACATAGTAAACAACCACCACATAAACATGGCATGATGCATGTCCGGTTTAATGAGGCATGGCATGGCAAGGTGCACAAACAATACTGCAAATTAAGTGGAGCTCAATATGCACGAGTTGCATATTGACGGAACATCACATTCAAGTTATTTAGTTCGATCTCGTTTATGTACCCAACAATATTAAATGTTGATTAGCATGGCAAGGGGTGAAGCATAAGTAAACTACACAACTAGGCAAGTTTAAATGAGGCAGGAACAACAAGCAACAAGTCCGGAAAAACCTCACGTGCAATATTTTAGGTTTGATACTGGTCTGCCCTAAACCATATTTTAGAGTTGTTAAATATGCAAATCAAGTACACCATGTTAAACTAGGCATTTTTCTACACCATTTACATATAAAGTTTATTAAGTTTGGAGCTACAGTTATTAAGTTATGAATTAAAGCATTTTAACATGTTATTTAAGCAAATTAAAGCAAACATCATTTTAAACATTTCAAACATGGATGAAAGTGGCATATTATGAAACTAGATGAAATTCTAGTCATTTTACGTATATAAAACATTTTAATCCGATGCACGGTTATTTATTTGTGAGCATTTCAATATGATGGCATATCCTATAAATATGCAATGACCAGGTTAAATGATAAATTCACAGAACGAAAAAAAACACATCGGGCCGTAACTAGCTGGCCCAACAATGGAAAAAAACAAGAGGGCGCTTGGGGCTCACCCATGGGCCAAGCCCAGCTGGCGAAGAGGGAGGCCGGAAGGGGAAAACGGCTGGGCTGCGGCCTGGCGCGCTGTAGGCGCGGTCAACGCGAGGCAGGGGAGCGGGGATCGAACGAACTGCTCGTCCTCTGGCTCGGCTCGGTGCAAAAGGAAGCAGAGACCGCGGGGATGGCCATGGCGAAGCAGGGACGTCCGGGACGATGACGGCGCGGCTGCAGAAGCCTGGGACGGCGGCGTCTTGGACCCAGCAGCAGAGCGATCCAGATCAGGACCCACCCTGGTGAACAACGAGGGCAGCGGCGCCATGGCGGTCGACGGCCACACCTGCAGGGATGGGAGGCAGGGACTTTCAGAGAGAGAGAGAGCAGCGGGGAAGGAGGGGAAGGAGGGCACGGCCTGGTTGTTTAGGTCGTTGGAGGGCGAGGTCGCCGGCAGCAGGTCGAGCTCCTCCTCAAGGAAGGAGACGCTCGAGGTGGTGCTTCGGCACAGGAGTTCAAGGTTGTGGGGTCGACGACTGGCAATGGCGGCGCGACAGGTGAAGCAGAGGAGGCCGAGGCGCCATGGCGGGGAACGCCCGTTGGTGGTGGTGCCCCGATGAGCCTCGGGCGGCGCACACCGGCGAGGATGACGGGGACAAGGAGAGGCCGAGGCGCAGCCACTGGTTCCGGCGAACTCCGAACGGAGCAGCAGGGACCTGCGGAGGAACGGAGAGAGAGCTGAGAGACGGAGAGAGAAACGAGAGGGAAGGAAGAGAAGGGCGCGACGGGGGCCTGCATGCTGGCTTGCTCCGGCGTGGTGGCGAGGACGTGGTGGTGGGGTCGAGGTTGGAGGCGCGCGATGACGGGCGAGCTCGAGCGCATGGACGGAGGAGCATGACACAGGGGCTCGGGTGCTGCTGCTCGTCGCCGGCGGGGAGGAACGGCTGGCTGTGCGAGATAGAAGCGCACGGGAGGAGGTGAGTTGCGGCCAGTGGGCGGAGGAGAGGAAGCTGAGCGCTGGTCAGGGAGCTTCTGCTCTGGCGAAGATCTGGCAGGGCTCGCCCGGGCATGCTGGTGGCCTCGATCCCGACGAGGTTGAGCGGGGATGTGGCTAGAATCAAGGAGAGATGGGGATCGATGGATTTGGAAGTCTCGGTGATGGCTGGTTGGTGCGAAGGGGATCCCGAGGGGATTTGGTGGAGTGGCGGCGCGAGACGGGATGGATGGGACAAGCCTCCTAGGTTTTAGGGTTAGACTAGTTTAGGACTAGGGGTTGGACTATATATAGCAATAGGATTTTTGGGTAGGGGCTAAACCGGTCCGTCTGATCTAAATCGGATGGTCGAGAGAAAAAAAATAGGTAGGGAGTCCAAATAACAAAACGGAGATGGTTTTAAGATGTTAGGGGATGATCCGGGCCCATCGGTGACGACTGTCCGGGTCGGGTTCGGGGAAGTTTTCGGAAGCGCGAGAGGGGTCGATGCACTGTGCGGAGAGGGTCGGGTGGTTATATCAATCGGACGGCTCCGGATGTGAGGAGGGTTAGGTTGGGTCTGGCGGTGAGTGGTAGTGGGCTGTGCAGAAAGCCTTGTGCTAAGAGGAGAGGAAATAAGGCAGCCCGGCAACCGTTTCCGGGGACCGAAAATGTTCGACGTTTTGACCGACTAAAAGTTGCTATAGCTATGCGTTGGGGCGTCAAACGGACTCTGAATGCGATGAAACTTGGCAGGCGGCCTACTAACAACATAACAACACCGCATGCCAACTTTCATCCCATTCCGAGAGCATTTTCTAACCACTTATAAAATAATATTTCGGACGTGCCACGGGCGCGTGCAAGTGTGACTGGGCTCAGAACGGACAACGGAAAGAACGGGGAGGCCGGGACGGATGCAAGTTTTGAAAACATGATGATGCAATGCACATGATGACATGCCAAGATGGAACACGCAAGCGAATGACATGGCAACGACGGCGAATAACTGGAAGACACCTGGCGCAACGGTCTCGGGGCGTTACAACACTCCACCACTACAAGAGGATCTCGTCCCGAGATTTAGGATGGCACCGGAGGGAAACGGAAGAGGAAGAGAGGAGGTAAAACTAAGTTGCTTCTGGGACAAACGAGTGAAACCATGAACCTTGAGAGGTTGAACAACTTGAAAGAAAGAATACAACGAAGATGAACAAAGTTGAAAAACACTCGTTAGAAAAGAGGAACAAGGAACATTACTAGAACCTTATAGGTTGAAAGACATAAGAAAAAAGGTTGCAATGGACAAGAAGTACATGCAAGCGCTCTGGTTGAAACGAGATGTACAAGGGATTAATGATCGATTACGACAACACCTCGGTCGAAAACGGAAGGCGATAATATGAACTTGGCAAAATGAAAGCACTTGGATGAGAGTCCAGTTAGAAGAGGAATGATAGACACAACACTCCGGTTAAAACAAGATAGAGAAGGAATAAGGATGATATAATTTGGACAGCACTCCGACTATAAATGAAAGGAATTGAATATGAACTTGGGAAGTATTGGATGATACTTTATGAAATTAACAACACACTGCCTCCAAAACTATTGAAAGAATGGCACAATGGGTAAGAACGATTTCAGACAGCACTCCGGTTGAGAAGGGAGGCAAAAACTTGACAGAAAGGGAAGAACTTGAAAAGAGGGCACGACACTCCGGTTAAATGGATAAGCACGAAAAGAACATGATCTTTGACAAAACGAGATGATGGGTGAATATAGCAATAATACAATGCCTCCGGAACGAAAGAATAGAAGTTGGATCGTTGGAAAGGAAAGAATTGAGAAGAAAATGACAACTTCTGCCACAAATGAGCTTGGAAAACACCCTTCCAAGAAGGTTAAAACAGAATTGTTGGAAAACCAACAACGAAACGAATAAGCTTATAGTGGGCTTATGAAAAGCATCTCAAAATTGAGGCGAAATTCTGCCACTAACGAAAACAATAGATTGGATTGATATCAACAAGGAGACGAGAAACTTATTTCACCAGAAGGATAAATGAAGAACTTGGGTCGTTTATAAGCACCATAATTAGCAACAATCCTTAGGGAAAGATTTAGGTGAAATATAACCCAAGATAACTCCAAAGAAGAGATTGATGGATAGCAAAGGATCTCATGAACGAATTGAAAATGATGGGTTTAAAATATGTCATTCCGGACAACTTGTGAATCATGAAACATGAAGGAAGCTGTCAAAACGACATGACACCACCTGAAAAAGATAAGATAGAAAGAATTGCACTTCGGAATGCAATATGAAGAATGCTTGAACTCCTCAAAACAAGACATGTGTTGAGCACCATGTTTATTTGAGAGTATAGCTTGGCAGATCAAAACTTCGAGGGAAATCTTGACAAATAACTGAAGAATGAAAGGAATCCTTGATGAACCACCATGTAGAGCCTCCATGAAGAACTCCGGTAACAAAATGATGATAAAAAGAAAGAGAAGTCGTCAACACAAGGTGAAGCCTTATAATGATTTAGATGGATCTCTGTGGTGATATAATTGCGAGAGCTTGGAACTCTGGGAAAGAAAAGATGAAACAATTGAAAACCGAGAACTTGATGAGCCTCCGGAATAAGGAATTGAATTTACTCGATGAAACAAGAATAAGAATTACATTATGCTTATCCTTCACCAATTTAAATTGATGACAAGCAACGGATTTTTGCATACTACTTATTCTCGTAAAAAGGATTAAGATAGATATAGCGCCAACTTGAAGAGGCCATCAATGAACCACCGGTAGGATTTGGAAACAACGAATGAATTGATATGATAACGAAGGAAGAAGAATCTTTGAACAAACCACCGTAAGAATTGTAAATGAACGAAGTAAAGGGATGAATCACCAGTAAGAATTAGAGAACGAATAAAGATACTTGAGGGAATTTGATACAAGAGAACGAAGAGATCACGAGCTGATTATAGAATATTTGAATGATGCGTCGGAAGAATTCCAGAACTAGAGCTGAAAGCCGAGAATGAATAAATCTTCTAAAATGATGGCCTTCGGAGAATCAAACTGAAAAGAATCTTGAATTGCTCCGGATGGGTGAAAAGAGTTCTCACAATCAAAAACAATTATGAGAGGATGACATCAAGCTAGCACCATGAATCTTTGGAAGAACGGATAAGAATTTAAGAGGAACTCTTCTTCGGTGTTCAGAATTCGAGAATGACGACGAGAAACACCACCTTGAGTTGTTGAGGCACTCCGGAATGGAAATTAGAAAGGTTGAACCAATGATGAAAAGAATGTGAAAGATCTTGGAGAAGGCATTTGACTGATGATAACTCATTCTTACGTCAAACTTTGAAATGAATTTGAAAATAACTCCGGAAAAAATTAGAAGAGTCAGGTAAGATCATGGGAAAAGACCTATGGGTTAGGGCCCACTCAAAAGATACACCGTTAAATGATTTAAAAGATAGATTGCGCCGGTTGAATTAAATGGCTTGAAGCTTGAACGAATGCAGAGTGGAAACATGAATCTTCGAGATATCTTCAGCACTCCGGAACAATTGAATAGCAAGCGAGGAATGATTATGGGGTGCACCGGCATGGGAAAAGCATTTGAAATGAGGAAAAGGATGTGATCAACAAAGCTTGAATGAGAAGAAAAAGAGAACGAAGAATGATGAACTTGAAGCTCCGTTAGTATCTTCATGAGAATCACCAGATACGAACATTGAAAGAAAAGAATGAAGAGACTTCACATGAATAAAATGGATACTTGATTAAGAAATCCGAGTCCTTGAAGAAAAAAGGGTGTGAGGGCGGGAAAAACAAAGACAACTTGGAACGGATGAAATGGACACCATTGAGAAGAACTGATAATTGATCTTACGGATGGGCAGAATAATGGGATCATCTCAAAGAGAAGCACGCCGGTTGGAAATAGAATTGGGATGACAATCTCAATAAATAAGAAGGATTAGTGTTCACATAGAAATATGAGAACACCGCTTAGGAAAGTATGGAATCACCACTTGACATTGAAGCAACTCGAATACCATAACAAAAACAAAAACAAAGGATTGACTTAGGAAATAAGCCGGAAACAAACATATGATAGATCCCATAACGTATCATGTGTCTGTTGGAAAGATATTCTATGAGCTACTTGAATTCTCACTTATAAACTCCCGAAACTTTCTGGTTATGCAATCAGGTGTTGGGGATACAGGGGAAGCATAATATCTCACCCAAAATTAGCAAATCCTACATCCAGCTGTATCCATCCTTCAACACATAACCAAGAAACCTTCGGAAATCATTTACCTCAACCTTCGAAAATCATCCGTTATACGAGTTATGGCAATACTCCCGAACTCCCGCCCCAGTACTGGGTGGCGTCGAGGTTATCTCACCAACAACTGCATAAAAGAGATTTTCGATGTCGGCGAACTCAGGTATTCCAGAACTGCAACGATAAAATTGTGAGGACAACACCTAGGAGCTCAACTCCCCGGGACACTGCCACAGCCCCCAAAATGTCAGGAGGCACCAAGAACAATGTTCTCGTCACAAAACCATCGGAACGATCCCAAGATACCTGCGTGATCCTAAAAAATCATGAAATTTGAGGAGAGAAGAGTCAAAACTCTACGTCAGGAGGCCTCACCAGAGCGACGAAGGGACCGAGGAGTAAAAAGAATCCTACTCTCCAATATATATAATGCTAAGACTCAAAACATTTTGTTCTAGACTCAACAACGTCAGCGATTCAATCAAGTAGAGGGCTCCTAAGTCGGGGGAGGCTCTGATTACCAACTTGTAACACCCACAATGCGGCTATATCTCCCACGTGTCGGGGCATGACTTAGAGGCATAGCCGCATGGTAGGCAAGTCGCAAGAGGGGTAATCTTTACACATCCCATGTACTGAATAGGAAAGGGATAAAGAGTTGGCTTACAATCGCCACATCACACAAATACAAGTTAAATATACATCATCCAGAATACAATCAAGGTCCGGCTACAGAACCAAAATAAAAGAAGACAACCCCAATTGCTAGATCCCCGATCGTCCCAACTGGGCTCCACTACTGATCAACAGGAAACGAAAACAACACAACAAACACGATCTTCATTGAGCTCCCACTTGAGCTAGGTTGCATCATCTGTACTGGCATCATCGGCACCTACAACTGTTTGGAAGTATCTGTGAGCCACGGGGACTCAGCAATCTCACACCCGCGAGATCAAGACTATTTAAGCTTATGGGTAGGAAAGGGTAGTGAGGTGGAGCTGCAGCAAGCACTAAGCATATATGGTGGCTAACATACGCAAATAAGAGCGAGAATATAAGCAACGCAATGGTCGAAAAGCTAGAAGTGATCAAGAAGTGATCCTAAAACTACTTACGCACAAACATAACTCCAAAGCCGTGTTCACTTTCCGGACTCCACCGGAAAGAGACCATCACGGCTACACACGCGGTTGATGCATTTTAATTAAGTTAAGTTTCAAGTTCTCTACAATCGAACATTAATCAAATTCCCATCTGCCCATAAACGCGGGCACGGCTTTCGAAAGTTCAAAACCCTGCAGGGGTGTCCCAACTTAGCCCATCACAAGCTCTCACGGTCAACGAAGGATATTCCTCTCCCAGGAAGACCCGATCAGATTTGGAATCCCGGTTACAAGACATTTCGACAATGGTAAAACAAGACCAGCAAGACCACCCGATGCGCCGACATCCCGATAGGAGCTGCACATATCTCGTTCTCAGGGCAACACCAAATGAGACATCCTACGAGTAAAACCAAACCTCAAGTTTCCCTGAGGTGGCCCCGCAGTCTACTCGGTTCGGACCAACACTTTGACAAGCACTGGCCCAGGGGGTTAAAATAAAGATGACCCTCGGGAGCGCGACTCCCAAGGGAAAAGTAGGTGGTGGTGAGGTAAATGGTAAAACGAAGGTTGGGCCTTGCTGAAGGAGTTTTATTCAAAGCGAACTGTCAAGGGGTCCCCATAACACCCAACCGTGTAAGGAACGCAAAATCAAGGAACATAACACCGGTATGACGGAAACTAGGGCGGCAAGAGTGGAATAAAACACCAGGCATAAGGCCGAGCCTTCCACCCTTTACCAAGTATATAGATGCATTAAAGTAAATAAGATATAATAATGATATCCCAACATATCCATGTTCCAAACATGGACAAACTTCATCTTCACCTGCAACTAACAACGCTATAAGAGGGGCTGAGCAAAGCGGTAACATAGCCAAACAACGGTTTGCTAGGAAGGGTGGGTTAAAGGCTTGACATGGCAATATGGGAGGCTTGATATGCAAGTGGTAGGTATCGCGGCATAGCAATATATTGAGCAACTAGCAAGCAAAGATAGAAGTGATTTCGAGGGTATGGTCATCTTGCCTGAGATCCCGCAAGGAAGAAGAACGAGTCCATGAAGAAGACAAACGGACGTAGTCGAACGAATCCTCACAACTCCAGAATGGAACCGAAGCCAATGAGAGAAGCGATCCGGAAAGAAGCAAACAACATAGTAAACAACCATCACATAACCATGGCATGATGCACAACCAAGTATGATGCATGTCCGGTTTAATGAGGCATGGCATGGCAAAGTGCACAAACAATACTGCAAATTAAGTGGAGCTCAATATGCACGAGTTGCATATTGACGGAACACCACATTCAAGTATTTAGTTCGATCTCGTTTATGTACCCAACAATATTAAATGTTTATTAGCATGGCAAGGGGTGAAGCATAAGTAAACTACACATCTAGGCAAGTTTAGATGAGGCCGGAACAACAAGCAACAAGTCCGGAAAAACCTCATGTGCAATATTTTAGGTTTGGTACTGTTCTGCCCTAAACCATATTTTAGAGTTTTTAAACATGCAAAGCAAGTACACCATGTTAAACTAGGCATTTTTCCTACCCCATTTACATATAAAGTTTATTAAGTTTGGAGCTACGGTTATTAAGTTATGAATTAAAGCATTTTAACATGTTATTTAAGCAAATTAAAGCAAAAATCATTTAAACATTTCAAACATAGATGAAAGTGGAATATTATGAAACTAGATGAAATTCTAGTCATTTTAAGTATATAAAATATTTTAATCCGATGCACGGTTATTTAGTTGTGAGCATTTCAATATGATGGCATATCCTGTAAATATGTAATGACCAGGTTAAATGATAAATTCGCAGAACTGAAAAAAAATCACATCAGGCCGTAACTAGCTGGCCCAACAATGAAAAAAAACAGGAGGGCCCTTGGGGCTCATCCATGGGCCAAGCCCAGCTGGCGAAGAGGGAGGCCGGCAGGGGAAAACGACTCGGTCAACGCGAGGCAGGGGAGCGGGGATCAAACGAACTGCTCGTTCTCTGGCTCGGCTCGGTGCAAAAGGAAGCAGAGACCACGGGGATGGCCATGGCGAAGCAGGGACGTCCGGGACGATGGCGGCGCGGCTGCAGAAGCCTGGGACGGCGGCGTCTTGGACCCAGTAGCAGAGCGATCTAGATCGGGACCCACCTCGGTGAACAACGAGGGCAGCGGCGCCATGGCGATCGACGGCCACACCTGCAGGGATGGGAGGCAAGGAATTTGAGAGAGAGAGAGCAGCGGGGAAGGAGGAGAAGGAGGGCACGACCTGGTTGTTTAGGTCATCGGAGGGCGAGGTCGCCGACAGCAGGTCGAGCTCCTGCTCAAGGAAGGAGGTGCTCGAGGTGGTGCTTCGGCACGGGAGTTTGAGGCTGCGGGGTCGACGAATGGCAATGGCGGCGCGGCAGGTGAAGCAGAGGAGGCCAAGGCGTCATGGCGGGGAACGCCCTTTGGTGGTGGTGCTCCGATGAGCCTCGGGCGGCGCACACCGGCGAGGACGACGGGGACAAGGAGAGGCCGAGGCGCAGCCACTGGTTCCAGCAAACTCCGAACGGAGCAGCAGGGACCTGCAGAGGAATAGAGAGAGAGAGCTGAGAGACAGAGAGAGAGAAACGAGACGGAAGGAAGAGAAGGGCGCGACGGGGGCCTGCCTGCTGGCTTTCTCCGGCGTGGTGGCGAGGACGTGGTGGCGGGGTCGAGGTTGGAGGCGCGCGACGACGGGCGAGCTCGAGCGCATGGGCGGAGGAGCATGACACAGGGGCTCGGGTGCTGCTGCTCGTCGCCGGCGGGGAGGAACGGATGGCTGTGCGAGATGGAAGCGCACGGGAGGAGGTGAGGTGCGGCCAGCGGGCGGAGGAGAAGAAGCCGAGCGCTGGTCAGGGAGCTTCTACTCCGGTGAAGATCCGGCAGGGCTCGGCCCGGGCGTGCTGGTGGCCTCGATCCCGACGAGGTCGAGCGGGGATGTGGCTGGAATCAAGGAGAGATGGGGATCGATGGATTTGGAAGTCTCGGTGATGGCTGGTTGGTGCGAAGGGGATCCCGAGGGGATTTGGTGGAGTGGCAGCGCGAGACGGGATGGATGGGACAAACCTCCTAGGTTTTAGTGTTAGACTAGTTTAGGACTAGGGGTTGGACTATATATAGCAATAGGATTTTTGGGTAGGGGCTAAACCAGTCCGTTTGATCTAAATTGGATGGTCGAGAGAAAAAAATAGGTAGGGAGTCCAAATAACAAAACGGAGATGGTTTAAAGATGTTAGGGGATGATCCGGACCCATCAGTGATGACTGTCTGGGTCAGGTTCGGGGAAGTTTTCGGACGCGCGAGAGGGGTCGATGCACTGTGTGGAGAGGGTCAGGTGGTTATATCAATCGGATGGCTCTGGATGTGAGGAGGGTTAGTGTCAGGACCCCGACTCAATGCCACATCGATCTAGCATGTAACACCTCATATCTCTTTGTGGCCTCACGCACGGTATTCCCACGGGTGTCGCCTTACCTTTGCCCGGGACCGTTTGCGCCTTTTGGCACACGTATATGACAGTGTCACTAGCATCCATATGATAAGGAGCCCGGGCTGACATGGCTAGTCGTAAACCCAAAGTGGCACAGACTTACAGGGACAGGCATTCATGACCCAGCATCGAACGTGTCGGTCATCAGCGAGTGAATCCAGGCTGTAGCACTGGGCTAGCAGGACTCCGGTGAACCGGGCTGTAGCGGGCTAACAGGACTCCGGTATTCATCGCGTGACATTTCCCCGAAGGGACAGACACAGGAACGAAGAAGGACACATGCCGGCCAGCCTAAGTGTTCCGGAGCAGTAGCAAGCTACCATGGCTCGGTGGAAACACTAGGAGACATTTCCCCGTAAGAGAGGCTACTAAAGATAAACAACTAGATGGTCAGATCCCACACATACCAAGCATTTCAATAACATACACACAATATGCTCGATATGTGCAAATACAACATGGCATCACAACATGACTCTACGACTCAAGTAAATTATTCAATAGGCTCCGAGGAGCGAGATATTACAAACATGGGTCTCATGACCCAACAATCAGAGCATACAAATCAAAGCACAAGCGGAAGCTATCATATCTGGGTACAGACATCTATAACTGAAAAAGGCTGAGAAGCCTGACTATCTACCAGATCCTGCCGGGGCACAAGATCGTAGCTGAGGTAACAAGCTAAACGTCGAAGTCCACGCGAAACTACTAGTGAGACCGAAGTCTCTCTGCAAAAACATAAAATAGGCAAACGTGAGTACAAATGTACCCAGCAAGACTTACATCAGAACTAACTACATATGCATCATTATCAACAAAGGGGATGATGGGGTTTAACTGCAGCAAGCCAGCTTTGACTCGGTGGCTATCCTGAACTACGACTGCAATGTAACTCTTTTGAGGTGGCGCACACGAGTCCACATATTCACCATATCAATACACCACTATGGATCCACTCCCGTCTCCCTACGAGAGCGCCATCCATAGCACTCACGCTTATCTTGCGTATTTTAGAGTATCCACTTTCACTTGTCTATGAACTGATATAAGCAACCCAGAAGTCCTTTACCGTGGACACGGCTATTCGAATAGATGATGTTAACCCTGCAGGGGTGTACTTCTTCATACATGTTTCCACCACTTAGCGTCTGCACACGACATGTGCTCGGCAGACTTCAAGCGAAAGCCGATGTGGGTGTAGACCACGACCTACCTAAACACCTAAGTCTCTGGTCCAGGTTTATCGCCTATTCGGGTTCCATCCATGAGGAGATCCGGCCGGAGTTTCGCTCACAGCCCCAAACGATGTGAACAGGGTTCCCGAGATACCAAACGGGCATCCGGTACACCGTGCCACGTACCTACCGCATCACAGCCCACCCCTACGGTCAGCGCTGTCCACGGCCTCCAGTAAGCTACAAACACCAGAAACTACTTGCAACTCCTGGACAGAGGACTAGGGTGAATAAGAAGTCGAGCGGGGTCATATTTCAGGGCCCAATGTATGGTAGTAGCTGAATCATGGATCACAAACACAGAACTCAGTTCCTGAGGACGGCTGCAATGAGACAACCCACCATGTACTCCTACATGGCCTCTCACCGCTACCTTTACCAAAACGTGTTCACACACTTAGCTCACACACAGTAGGACATGTTCACACACCTCTGATTCATCCCCGATGAATCAGACCTGACTCAACTCTAAGCAGTAGCAGGCATGACAAGCAAGCATGAATGAGTAGGCACAACAGGGCTCAAACAACTCCTACTCATGCTAGTGGGTTTCATCTATTTACTGTGGCAATGACAGGTCATGCAAAGGATAAAGGGGTTCAGCTACCGCAGCAAGTAACAGATGAATCGATGTTGTCCTAATGCAGTAAAAGAGAGCAGGAGCGAGAGAGTAGGATTGTATCGGAATGAACAAGGGGGTTTTGCTTGCCTGGCACTTCTGAAGATAACATTGGGTCTTCATCAGTGTCAACGATCACATCATCGGTATCACGTCTATCGAGAGGGGACAAATACCGGCAACACAGAAGGGAACACAATCAATGCAATGCACAATATGATGCATGATCATGACATGGCAAAATGAATGTGTTTTGAGCTAATGCAACTAGCAACAGATTAAATGAAGTTGGTTTGAATACAAGATTCAAATTCAAACCCCATATGTGATTATTTAAATGCCCTTTATATGATTTGTGCTAAACAGCATCTATAAGTTGTTCTAACATGCATGAAAATGGTACAGATGGATTCCTTGAATTTTTCTGATAATTTTTCATATATAAATTATTTAATTTGGAGTTACGGTTGAATTTCTATGATTTATTGAAGTTTAGGGCATATTCTGAAAATAAATAAATCATTTCTGACTTATTTAAAATCCCAGAAGCATATACTGCGTCAGCATGACGCCGGGGTGACGTCGGCAGGTCAAAGGCGTCGACCAGGTCAAACCTGACCAGTGGGACCCACTGGTCAGTGACCCAGTCAACTAACCAAGTTAGTTAGCCCTAACTAACTGGATTGGGCCCACTAGTCAGTGACTAACCTAAATATGATTAGCCCTAACTAACTTAGTTAGCCGGGCGGGGCCCGCATGTCAGTGGCTCACCTAATTAACTAAGTTAATTAACACTAACTAACCTGACACTAATTAAGCAGGCGCCTGGGCCCACACGTCAGGGGGGGGGTCAACCCCTGGGCCGATCAGGTCGAACCTGCCGGTGACATGTCGCCGGCGACGACAGTAGCGGCGGGGCGGCTCGGAATTGCGATACAGGGAGCCATTCGAGGCGCCGCTGGGCTCTACGGGAAGCTGGCGATCCCGCGCATCCAACAGTGCAACCAGGGCGAGCTGGGGTGGCCGTAATCCTCGCCGGCGTCGAGCTCAGCGGCTGCCGGACCTCGGGCGTTGGCGGAAACGGTGCTACGGTGCACAACAGGGAGAACCCGTGGGTGCTGCAGGTTCACAGGGGCACGGCGAGCACGCTGGTGATGCTCGGGCGAGCGGACGAGCTCAGGAGCATGGAGCTCGTCGGCCGTGGCGGCGGCGAGCTTCGGCGGAGGTGGGGAACGGGGCTAGAGCAAGAACGCGAGCAGGAGAGGAGGGGGAATCGGTCCATGAGCTCACTGTGGTTGCAGAGCGCGTCTCAGTGGGCTCGGGGGCGACCTGGAGACGGAGAATCGGGCCGGCGATCTTCGATGCCCGTCGGTGAAGATGGCGGCGATGGCGTCACTGCAGGGCTCCTGGTGTTGCTTGGAGTGGTGGGGAGGAAGAGTAGGTCGAGGCAGAGCTTTGGGAGGCGTCGGGGAGACGAGGCGGTGGTGGTGGCCGCGGCGAACGGCGTCGGTGGCGACGGGGCTCCGCTCGGTGGAGGAGAGAGGGAGCCAGAGAAGGGGGGGAGAAGGCACGGGGAGAGTGCGAGGCCTGGGAGGGTGCGTGGCGTCGCGGACGGGGTCCAGGGCGACGAGAGGAAGCAGGAGGTGGCCAGGGGAAGCAGGAGGTGGCCGAGGCCTCTCGGGCGCGCGCCACGCCTCGCCTCTGCCTACTGGCAGAGGAAGACGACAGGGGGGGGGAAGTGGAGATGGGCTGGGCCGTACTGCTGGGCCAGGTGGGCTACCAGGTGAGCGCCAGGTAGTCCTTCTCTCTCTTTCTATTTCTGTTTTTATTTATCTATTTTGTTCTGTGTTGTTTTAGTTTAGTAAAATACTAAACCATTTTATAAAATCCTGAAAATAGTTATGTGGCTAGAGTTAAAATATACCAAACCACATAAAATGTTCCAGTAATTATTGGACATATATTATTTATATATCAAATATATATCCAATGCAAATAGCTATTTATTTAATTCAAAGGCCCAAAATTATTAACTCTGAGATACCAAAAATATTGTTTTGAGTTTTACCTCTTTGCAATATTTTCAGAGACTAAGAGGAACATTTTCTTGGACTTCTTTGAGGAGATTTTAATGTTGATCATTTTTAGAAGGTTTCTGAGGCTTTGAAAATTCCTCAATTCAAATTTCATTTGGATTAAAACATGATGCTCACATGAGGTCTAGCCTAGTGCATAACAGGACCAGGGATGTGACAACTCACCCCCACTAAACAAAAATCTCGTCCCGAGATTCAAGCGTAGGGTAAGGTGAAGGGGGAACGCAACTAGCACAATATTCATGATCCAGGTTGCACTTCAATTGAACGTTAATTCAATCACCATCTTTGACTCGAAGTCTTGTTCTGAGAACTCCAACTAGCATGACAGCAAGAGGAAAAGGACAACTCCGGAAGAATCGATCTTCTCGAAGATCAATCAACTTAGGTTCAGCTCACAAAGTGAGTCATAGCAACATCTCTTGAGCTGAGACACGAAGCATACATCTAGAGGGATGGAGTGAAACAGATGACGAAGGTTTACTAGGTAGGCAACAATTCCACACCTAAGAGGGTGTGAACGGTTGTCAACGTAGCGAGGAGTTAAGTTGACATGACACCATAATGATGCACCTTAGGGAAGGTGACTCGAAGATATATCCCCTTAAGTGGCAAAAAGAATTACCTTTGATTCAAAGATCATTGAAACTCTTTATACCAGCTTAAGGCAAATCATAATCGATCATTTAGAGGGGTTCGGTAGAATGGCATACTCGGACTAGAATGGATGATGTGGATTACCTTGTTGAAGACAACGCAATGTATGATTTTTGCTTATCACCGGAAATGGAAGAGACCCATGGTAGAATGGCACATTGGCGGTGCAAGCTGGGAACAAAATGCAAATGCTGGGAATGATTCTGGTAACTGGGGAAGAACCCAACAATAGAAAGTGAATTCACTGTTTGAAAAGATCATAGCATTGCCGAGGAAACTGAGAGCAATCCAGGTAGTGCCGATGATAACACGTAGCGCTTGTGCGTGCTCTCAAGAACTTGAGCATTTCCACAATCATCAAGGTTTTATCAACAACCGCGTCAAGGGTGCTGACAACACAACATACTACCACGATGAATAGCGATGGACGATGCAGATGCAAAGGAAGATAACACTTTCTCAGATTTCACCTTAGGGAGGCCAAGGGGACGAAATCTGGATGATCGACCGAGAGACATTTAGCACTCCGCTTCTAATGTTCTCCTTGATGTGCTAGCGTAATCCACCCATAGATATGGTTTGATATCTAGGACATCAAGTAAAAGGTCGGGCTTCGGGAGCACAAAAATCCATAAGGAACAACTACTAGAATAAGTTCTAGGAGATCCTTATGGGGAGGTGGCCAACTTCCTCAATCAGGATATTATAATAACAGGTCTTCCGGCTGGGTGTGTTGGCCACGACATCCACTTTACCGGTTTCCGAGGGACCGATATTATAGTTTTTGGGAAATGTTCCAAACCATCATATCTGCCTGAGAATCAGATCTGGTTGGTGTCAGGATATTCCAGACTCATCGAGTCTAGGAAGAAAAACGAAAGTTTGCAACACAAATCGACGAGATGACGTTGCGAGATTCTCGGGGAATGAACTACGATAGTAAGCTCCAAAACATGAGCTGGTTCTGCTACAAACATGTGAACACGTTGTCCCAGACAAGCATGACCACGTGGTAGTCTTACAATAAAACACTATCGAGTTCTGGTTAGGAACCATCACCGTGGATAACGAAGTCCTTGCATAAGTCATATGATTAGCTCTTATGAAGGAACTTCTTCTCCTTGAACAAATCAATCAGTGGCTTGGTGTGCTCGGGACACATATGGAATGAAGGTTGCAAATCTCCAGACCACAGAATACTTCGCACGTGAGCATGACTGATTTGGGATGATTCCAAGGAAACAAAACAATCTTCCTCGAATTCATGGCGGCAACTTGCATCAGATGCACATGAATTAGGGGAAGTCACTACTTTCATCCAAACATATGCTTCATGAATGATACACGAAGAAATGCTTACACAAGTTTTCAACACTAGGTTGATGTTCAACATGATTCATGGGGGGAGACAAAATGCTACTGATGGGCTCAACAGCAACTCATCAGAATTTCCATATCACTGAACTTCCACCATCATGTGAACACGGTGATAGCATTGGTCAGACCAAAGATGTAATGGTGTATGCTCGAGGGATCAACCACGAGTAAGACAACATTACGAGCATCGTCGGTACTGATTTGATTTGACGATAGCCCACACTCAAATCAAAGGATTGATAAGACAATAGGTCCAGCAACTGATCACAGGGACCAATCGATGAAGATATCATCTTTCTTCAGCACACCCTACACAAGAATATCCCTTTGGAACGAACTAAGTCAGGCAAGCTTTTATCTTCCAACTCTCCAAGTTGTTGTCTAGCTTAACCAACTAGCTCAGGGATATCTAACACAGATTCTTGGAGAAGGATGGTTCACAAGAACCAACTTGATCACGAGCTCAACACAGCGGTCAGGTGAAAACCTGGTAATACTTCCGAGAAGATCTTCGGAAAATCACGAACCACCGATATGTTACTAAGCTCGAGAACAATCTTGCTTTTTGAGGCAAGACGATATGATCAATAGAGCGAAGATTTGAAATAATTCCTATCTCATTGGTCGAGGAGTGCACCAGAATTAGGGACTAGGTAGCACAATCAGTCTTAGGGTGACGATTCAACAATCAACACGCTAAGAATGAGGTTATCGTCCATTTAACTACCAAGCAATAGAGTTGCTAGCAGTATTGACTTCATACACCATAATTCATTTGTCGGCATTCCGGTTACAATAACACAGGATCCGAGAAATGAACAATGATGGCAAGAAGTATCAATGTACCAAGAGTTCATAGGATGGTGTGCAATTCCTACGATAATCCCGATATAAAAGATGGTAATACCCCAAGGTAGAACAGAATCAAAAGCTGGGCTGGCATTTTGATCTGCGGAGCACAATTGCTTTAACCCAATCCTGGATATGGAAGAGGTACTGGAGTTTGTTTCTCCTGGTCATTCTACGATAGAATGGCTTGACGGACCATAAGAGTAATAGGCATCGATAAACGAACGCACGCATACTCTTGACTATCAATTGATAGACTAAGGTCAGTAGACAACTAAAGAGGGACAACTCAAAGGAACATATAACTTTCTGAGTTGTGGATGCATAGATTAGTATGTCGAACCAAGTTCAACATAATTCTTCCGGATAACCCATGCAGAAAGGTTGAGCTGGCAGAGTCACAATATAGAATGGAGAACTCCTCAAGAGTACTCTTGTTGTCATCTTTTGGTTCAGAAGAACTCCTGCCAAGAATGGTTCATGGTAATTGGAAGAAGGATGTACCACGAACCTCGAGGACTATCGCAAAGGTTACTACTATCCTAAAGGGACTAGCAAACACTATCAACATGAAGTAAGTAGGGTGAATCTCGGGTTCAAAACCCAAGGACTAGAATACCTACTACTAAGTGGCATCACGGGATGCTTTCGAGAATAAAGGCCAGAATCATCACACTGGGAACACAGATCATGGCTAGACCACTAGATGATCCCCTAAGCACTTAGGGTCATAATAATAATTCCAACATATATGTCGAGGCAATAATTACCTCAACACACCGGTTAGTGTGCTTATTCTGACCATAAGGAACATCGGGAACGGAAAGAAAGGATTTGCAAATGCATCAGATTATTTAGAAACCTGGGATGACTCGGACAGCATAACGATTGTAAATGCTCAGAAAAGATTTGAGACATTCACAAAAATGGTGGCATAACCACTCAGAAGCACAATATCAAGGTTTCGAGATCAACAATCAACATACGGAAGTGATAGGAACTGAAACGAGGCTTAAGTCCAACAATCTATAAGTCTACGGATTAGTAACACGTGATCCTAATAGAAAGAAGAGAAAGTCTAGTTCCTTAACCCCGCAGGAAAGATAAGATGACTCAGATCAGAAGGCATAAGGTATAAGGAGTAAAAAGAGCCTTACGTTCCATTCCACAATCAATTCCCTTACATAACTAAAGAATTTCTAGACTCAACTTCGACCAGTTTGGCTTGGTAATCCTACAGGCAGTCAAGCTCTGATACCAATGCTGTCAGGACCCCGACTCAATGCCACATCGATCTAGCATGTAACACCTCATATCTCTTTGTGGCCTCACGCACGGTATTCCCACGGGTGTCGCCTTACCTTTGCCCGGGACCGTTTGCGCCTTTTGGCACACGTATATGACAGTGTCGCTAGCATCCATATGATAAGGAGCCCGGGCTGACATGGCTAGTCGTAAACCCAAAGTGGCACAGACTTACAGGGACAGGCATCCATGACCCAGCATCGAACGTGTCGGTCATCAGCGAGTGAATCCAGGCTGTAGCACTGGGCTAGCAGGACTCCGGTGAACCGGGCTGTAGCGGGCTAATAGGACTCCGGTATTCATCGCGTGACATTTCCCCGAAGGGACAGACACAGGAACGAAGAAGGACACATGCCGGCCAGCCTAAGTGTTTCGGAGCAGTAGCAAGCTACCATGGCTCGGTGGAAACACTAGGAGACATTTCCCCGTAAGAGAGGCTACTAAAGATAAACAACTAGATGGTCAGATCCCACACATACCAAGCATTTCAATAACATACACACAATATGCTCGATATGTGCAAATACAACATGGCATCACAACATGACTCTACGACTCAAGTAAATTATTCAATAGGCTCCGAGGAGCGAGATATTACAAACATGGGTCTCATGACCCAACAATCAGAGCATACAAATCAAAGCACAAGCGGAAGCTATCATGTCTGGGTACAGACATCTATAACTGAAAAAGGCTGAGAAGCCTGACTATCTACCAGATCCTGCCGGGGCACAAGATCGTAGCTGAGGTAACAAGCTAAACGTCGAAGTCCACGCGAAACTACTAGTGAGACCGAAGTCTCTCTGCAAAAACATAAAATAGGCAAACGTGAGTACAAATGTACCCAGCAAGACTTACATCAGAACTAACTACATATGCATCATTATCAACAAAGGGGATGATGGGGTTTAACTGCAGCAAGCCAGCTTTGACTCGGTGGCTATCCTGAACTACGACTGCAATGTAACTCTTTTGAGGTGGCGCACACGAGTCCACATATTCACCATATCAATACACCACTATGGATCCACTCCCGTCTCCCTACGAGAGCGCCATCCATAGCACTCACGCTTATCTTGCGTATTTTAGAGTATCCACTTTCACTTGTCTATGAACTGATATAAGCAACCCAGAAGTCCTTTACCGTGGACACGGCTATTCGAATAGATGATGTTAACCCTGCAGGGGTGTACTTCTTCATACATGTTTCCACCACTTAGCGTCTGCACACGACATGTGCTCGGCAGACTTCAAGCGAAAGCCGACGTGGGTGTAGACCACGACCTACCTAAACACCTAAGTCTCTGGTCCAGGTTTATCGCCTATTCGGGTTCCATCCATGAGGAGATCCGGCCGGAGTTTCGCTCACAGCCCCAAACGATGTGAACAGGGTTCCCGAGATACCAAACGGGCATCCGGTACACCGTGTCACGTACCTACCACATCACAGCCCACCCCTACGGTCAGCGCTGTCCACGGCCTCCAGTAAGCTACAAACACCAGAAACTACTTGCAACTCCTGGACAGAGGACTAGGGTGAATAAGAAGTCGAGCGGGGTCATATTTCAGGGCCCAATGTATGGTAGTAGCTGAATCATGGATCACAAACACAGAACTCAGTTCCTGAGGACGGCTGCAATGAGACAACCCACCATGTACTCCTACATGGCCTCTCACCGCTACCTTTACCAAAACGTGTTCACACACTTAGCTCACACACAGTAGGACATGTTCACACGCCTCTGATTCATCCCCGATGAATCAGACCTGACTCAACTCTAAGCAGTAGCAGGCATGACAAGCAAGCATGAATGAGTAGGCACAACAGGGCTCAAACAACTCCTACTCATGCTAGTGGGTTTCATCTATTTACTGTGGCAATGACAGGTCATGCAAAGGATAAAGGAGTTCAGCTACCGCAGCAAGTAACAGATGAATCGATGTTGTCCTAATGCAGTAAAAGAGAGCAGGAGCGAGAGAGTAGGATTATATCGGAATGAACAAGGGGGTTTTGCTTGCCTGGCACTTCTGAAGATAACATTGGGTCTTCATCAGTGTCAACGATCACATCATCGGTATCACGTCTATCGAGAGGGGACAAATACCGGCAACACAGAAGGGAACACAATCAATGCAATGCACAATATGATGCATGATCATGACATGGCAAAATGAATGTGTTTTGAGCTAATGCAACTAGCAACAGATTAAATGAAGTTGGTTTGAATACAAGATTCAAATTCAAACCCCATATGTGATTATTTAAATGCCCTTTATATGATTTGTGCTAAACAGCATCTATAAGTTGTTCTAACATGCATGAAAATGGTACAGATCGATTCCTTGAATTTTTCTGATAATTTTTCATATATAAATTATTTAATTTGGAGTTACGGTTGAATTTCTATGATTTATTGAAGTTTAGGGCATATTCTGAAAATAAATAAATCATTTCTGACTTATTTAAAATCCCAGAAGCATATACTGCGTCAGCATGACGCCGGGGTGACATCGGCAGGTCAAAGGCGTCGACCAGGTCAAACCTGACCAGTGGGACCCACTGGTCAGTGACCCAGTCAACTAACCAAGTTAGTTAGCCCTAACTAACTGGATTGGGCCCACTGGTCAGTGACTAACCTAAATATGGTTAGCCCTAACTAACTTAGTTAGCCGGGCGGGGCCCGCATGTCAGTGGCTCACCTAATTAACTAAGTTAATTAACACTAACTAACCTGACACTAATTAAGCAGGCGCCTGGGCCCACACGTCAGGGGGGGGGTCAACCCCTGGGCCGATCAGGTCAAACCTGCCGGCGACATGTCGCCGGCGACGACAGTAGCGGCGGGGCGGCTCGGAATTGCGATACAGGGAGCCATTCGAGGCGCCGCTGGGCTCTACGGGAAGCTGGCGATCCCGCGCATCCAACAGTGCAACCGGGGCGAGCTGGGGTGGCCGTAATCCTCGCCGGCATCGAGCTCAGCGGCTGCCGGACCTCGGGCGTTGGCGGAAACGGTGCTACGGTGCACAACAGGGAGAACCCGTGGGTGCTGCAGGTTCACAGGGGCGCGGCGAGCACGCTGGTGATGCTCGGGCGAGCGGACGAGCTCAGGAGCATGGAGCTCGTCGGCCGTGGCGGCGGCGAGCTTCGGCGGAGGTGGGGAACGGGGCTAGAGCAAGAACGCGAGCAGGAGAGGAGGGGGAATCGGTCCATGAGCTCACTGTGGTTGCAGAGCGCGTCTCAGTGGGCTCGGGGGCGACCTGGAGACGGAGAATCGGGCCGGCGATCTTCGATGCCCGTCGGTGAAGATGGCGGCGATGGCGTCACTGCAGGGCTCCTGGTGTTGCTTGGAGTGGTGGGGAGGAAGAGTAGGTCGAGGCAGAGCTTTGGGAGGCGTCGGGGAGACGAGGCGGTGGTGGTGGCCGCGGCGAACGGCGTCGGTGGCGACGGGGCTCCGCTCGGTGGAGGAGAGAGGGAGCCAGAGAAGGGGGGGAGAAGGCACGGGGAGAGTGCGAGGCCTGGGAGGGTGCGTGGCGTCGCGGACGGGGTCCAGGGCGACAAGAGGAAGCAGGAGGTGGCCAGGGGAAGCAGGAGGTGGCCGAGGCCTCTCGGGCGTGCGCCACGCCTCGCCTCTGCCTACTGGCAGAGGAAGACGACAGGGGGGGGGGAGTGGAGATGGGCTGGGCCGTACTGCTGGGCCAGGTGGGCTACCAGGTGAGCGCCAGGTAGTCCTTCTCTCTCTTTCTATTTCTGTTTTTATTTATCTATTTTGTTCTGTGTTGTTTTAGTTTAGTAAAATACTAAACCATTTTATAAAATCCTGAAAATAGTTATGTGGCTAGAGTTAAAATATACCAAACCACATAAAATGTTCCAGTAATTATTGGACATATATTATTTATATATCAAATATATATCCAATGCAAATAGCTATTTATTTAATTCAAAGGCCCAAAATTATTAACTCTGAGATACCAAAAATATTGTTTTGAGTTTTACCTCTTTGCAATATTTTCAGAGACTAAGAGGAACATTTTCTTGGACTTCTTTGAGGAGATTTTAATGTTGATCATTTTTAGAAGGTTTTTGAGGCTTTGAAAATTCCTCAATTCAAATTTCATTTGGATTAAAACATGATGCTCACATGAGGTCTAGCCTAGTGCATAACAGGACCAGGGATGTGACAGTTAGGTTGGGTCTGGCGGTGAGTGGTAGTGGGCTGTGCAGAAAGCCTTGGGCTGAGAGGAGAGGAAAGAAGGCAGCGCGGCAACCGTTTCTGGAGACCGAAAACATCCGACGTTTTGACCGACTAAAAGTCGCTATAGCTATCCGTTGGGGCGTCAAACGGACTCCAAATGCGATGAAACTGGGCAGGCGGCCTACTAACAACATAACAACACTGCATGCCAACTTTCATCCCATTCCGAGAACATTTTCCAGCCACTCATAAAATAATATTTCGAATGTGCCACTGGCGCGTGCAAGTGTGACTGGGCTCAGAACGGACAAGGGAAAGAACGGGGAGGTCAGGACGGATGCAAGTTTTGAAAACATGATGATGCAATGCACATGATGACATGCCAAGATGCAACACGCAAGCGAATGACATGGCAACGACAGCGAATATTTGGAAGACACCTGGCGCAACGGTCTCGGGGCGTTACAACGCGTGTCCTGGCACTCTTCAAGGAGTACCAACTTGCGCAGACGCTATCTAGCACGCTCATGTACCACACCCTCCACGGCAACCTGCCCCCTCCCATCAGAGACGGCAGCGGCTCCAACGACGAGTAGATGTAGTATGCTAGTACGGTTTCCGTTTAATTTTGGTATGATGTTTAATTTCGGTTTGTATTGAACTCCCGTATGGTGTGTAGTAGATGAACCCCCCTATGCTATGTTTGAACTCCTGTGATCTATGTTTAAACGCAAACTAGAAGTTTGAATATGCGGTATCGGTAGTAGGATCTGTTCTGTCTGCGCATCAGGCTTCCTGCAAAAATCACTTCCGGGATACCGTACATGAGTTTTTTGCACCAACGGGTTGCGGGATCTGCTAAAGATGCTCTAAGGGCGTATCCAACGGCTACCGGCAAATTTCCACCCGCATCCGTCCACAGACATGGGGGACCAATTCGCAGACGCGGATGCGGGAGGCCGCCATCTAATGCTGCCAGCATACATTTTAAACACTTTATGAATCAGTCGGATGAAATTCATGCAAACACGGCCGGATATCATATAAACATGACGGATTTCATATAAACCGGATGAAAATGGTTACATTTTGGACATATTTTTAACTATAAAGGTAAAACTATGTGCATGTACGATCGCGTGGAGCTCCACTCCCATGACACGCATACACTACACTAGTCTGCGGCCGGTAGCGCTGGATCCCATTGTCTTCCCCCATGTCCGGCAGCCCGCTCATCGGACAGCCGGGAGCCCCGGAGGTATATTCTTCCCCTGTATATTTCCTATGTTCAGCTGCACCGCTCATTGGAGTGGTAGAGAGGGTGTGTAGCCGAAGGGGAAAGGGGGCTCCTTCATTTTCGTGGAGCCCAGACGAGGGCCTATGATGGTCTGAGATAAAGAACCGGATAGGTCACCGGCTATACAAGCCGACGACGAGCCGACGGTGGCCTTCGTGGGACCCAAGTGGCGGCGGCCTCCCATGTTCTACTTTCTCTCTATGTTGGTGGCGGACGGGCGGGCCAGTGACTCGTCGATCTCCGCCCAGCCGACTTCTTTCTCTGCCGATAGTGCGCGGTTACGTGCGCGTTGACGCTGGATGGCGCGCTCGCGGTGTTGGGGAATGTTGCATGGAAAACAAAGAAAATTCTACGCACACGCAAGATCTATCCATGGATATGCATAGTTACGAGAGGGGGAGAGCATCTACATACCCTTGTAGATTGCTAAGTGGAAGCGTTTATCAACGCGGTTGATGTAGTCGTACTCTTCGCGATCCGATCATGATCCAGCCGATCTAGTGCCGAACGGACGACACATCCGAGTTTAGCACACGTGTGGCTCGATGACATCACCTCCTTCTTGATCTAGCAAGAAGGAGAGGAGAACTAGATGGTATCACAACCAACATGATGGTGTGGTGGTGATGGTGGTGGTGGAGCACCGACAGCGCTTCGCTAAGCGTCGCCGGGATGAGGCGGTGGAACTACAGAGTAATGGGGGAGAGAGGGGCGCCAACGTCTTGGCGTGTCCTCTTGGGGCGCCCCCTCCCCTCTATATATAGGTGGAGGGGTGTGGTAAACAACCCCTCCAAGCCCTAGGGCTCAGCTAAGGGGGAGAGGACTTGGACTCCAAGTCCAATCCTATTCCTACTAGGACTCCTTCCTTTTTTGCCTTCCCTAGCCACATGGGCTTTTGAGGACTTGGTGTGCCCAGCCCAATAAGGCCAGGGCGCCTCCCCACAGCCCATGCTAGCCCTTGGGTCATGGTGGACCCACCTGTGGACTTCCGAACCCCTCTGGAATCCTTTGGAACCTTCTGGAAGCTTCTCGGTACAATACCGAAAAAACTGCACCTTTTTCTGGAACCCAAAATATGACTTCCCATATATAAATCTTTACCTCTCGACCATTCCTAGACTCCTCGTGACGTCTGGGATCTCATCCGGGACTCCGAACAACATTTGGTTACCACTCATCAAATATCCCAATACTACTCTAGCGTCAACGAACGTTAAGCGTGCGACCTTGCGGGTTCGGGAATTATGTAGTCATGACCGAGACACCTCTCTGGTCAATAACCAATAGTGGGGCCTAGATGCCCATATTGATTCCTACATATTCCACGAAGATCTTTTATTTATTGAACCTTTATGACAACATACGTAATTCCCTTTGTCTGTCGGTATGTTACTTGCCCGAGATTCGATCGTCGGTATGTTTATACCTAGTACAATCTCA
Organism: Triticum aestivum; assembly: GCF_018294505.1. Taxonomy (NCBI): domain Eukaryota; kingdom Viridiplantae; phylum Streptophyta; class Magnoliopsida; order Poales; family Poaceae; genus Triticum; species Triticum aestivum. Next base: position 357,885,457 of record NC_057806.1, on the reverse strand, counting down.
TTACTGGCAAGTCTCTTTACTCGTTCCGTAGTACATCATCTCGTAACTAACTCCTTAGTAACTTTCCTCGCAAGCTTCTTGTGATGATGTATTACCAAGAGGGCCTAATACATCTCCAATGTATCTATAATTTTTTATTGTTCCATGCTATTATATTATCTGTTTTGGATGTTTTATATGCATTAATATGCTATTTTATATTATTTTGGGGACTAACTTATTAACCCAGAGCCCAGTGCCAATTTTTGTTTTTTTCTTGTTTTTGAGTTTCGCAGAAAAGGAATATCAAACGGAGTCCAAACGGAATAAAACTTTGCGATGATTTTTCTTGGACCAGAAGACACCTGTAGGACTTGGAATCCAAGTCAGAAGACCCGCGAGGTGGCGGCAAGGGTGGAGGGCGCGCCCCCTACTTTGTGGCCCCCTCGGGAGTCCCCTGACCTACCTCTTCGTCCTATAAATTCACATATATTCCAAAACCCTCAGAGGGAGCCATGGAAATACTTTTCCACCGATGCAACCTTTTGTACCCGTGAGATCCCATCTTGGGGCCTTTTCCAGCGATTGTTCGGAGGGGGATTCGATCACGGAGGGCTTCTACATCAACCCTATTGCCCTTCCGATGAAGCGTGAGTAGTTTACCTCAGACCTACGGGTCCATAGCTAGTAGCTAGATGGCTTCTTCTCTCTCTTTGATTCTCAATACCATGATCTCCTCGATGTTCTTGGAGATCTATCCGATGTAATCTTCTTTTGTGGTGTGTTTGTCGAGATCCAATGAATTGTGGATTTATGATCATATTATCTATGAATATTATTTGAATCTTCTCTGAATTCTTATATGCATGATTTGATATCTTTGTATTTCTCTTCGAATTATCGGTTTGGTTTGGCCAACTAGATTGGTATTTCTTGCAATGGGAGAGGTGCTCGATTTTGGGTTCAATCTTGCGTGATTTCACCCAGTGACAAAGTTGGGGTAGCGAGACACGTATTGTATTGTTGCCATCGAGGATAAAAAGATGGGGTTTTCATCATATTGCTTGAGTTTATCCGTCTACATCATGTCATCTTACTTAAGGCGTTACTCCGTTCTTTATGAACTTAATACTCTAGATGCATGCTGGATAGCGGTCGATGTGTGGAGTAATAGTAGTAGATGTAGGCAAGAGTCACTCTACTTGACACGGACGTGATGCCTATATACATAATCATTGCCTTGGATATCGTCATAACTTTGCGCTTTTCTATCGATTGCTCGACAGTAATTTGTTCACCCACCGTATTATTTGCCTTCATGGGAGAAGCCTCTAGTGAAACCTATGGCCCCCGGTGTCGGTGTCAAAACTGGCCAACCTCGGGTAGGGGGTCCCGAACTGTGCGTCCGAGGATTGAAGGTAATAGGAGACAAAGGGGGCACGATGTGTACCCAGGTTTGGGTCCTCTTAATGTAGGTAAAACCCTACTTCCTGCTTGATTGACTTTGATGAGTATAGGGGTTACAAGAGTTGATCTACCTCGAGATCATAATGGCTAAACCCTAGTAGTCTGGCCTATGTGTATTCTGATTGCCTCTATGGACTAAACCCTCCGGTTTATATAGACACCAGAGGGGCCTAGGGTTGTACAGAGTCGGTTTACAGAAGAAGAAATCTATACATCCGGATGCCAATCTTGCCATCCACGCAAACAAGAGTCCCATCCGGACACAGGGGAAGGCCTTCTACTTTGTATCTTCACGGCCATCAGTCCGGCCCACAACACACGGGCCGGACACCTGAGGACCCCTTAATCCAGGAATCCCTCAGTAGCCCCTGAACCAGTCTTCAATGACGATGTGTTCGGCGCGCAGATTGTCTTCGGCATTGCAAGGCGGGTTCCTCCTCCAAATGCTTCAAAGTAATCTTCTGAACAAGAGAACTATATCTGACTCCGTATAACAGCCACAACCCTCAACCACAAAGGGCAAGATACTTAATCAAAATATCGTCTGTCTACTGACAACTTTTTCAGCGAAACGTTACCTCTGGCCTCTTTATCATTTCAAACCATTTTTTGGCCTCCCGCTTCACGTTTCGAGGTGCAGCCTCTAATGACACATCTTGTCAAAGCAGAGATCATGTCCCCTTATTGCAGGATTCTCATCAATACGGGTTTGGGTAATCCAACCGTGCCATTCGCACGACCCCTTGGGAATAGGCGAACTTTAAGGCTTGAGGGGGGGGGGGGGCGTTTGATATTCACTGCCTATATAAGCGGTTAAAGATCCCTTCTTTTCACCTCACACTTTTCTTCCTCCCTCTGCTTTCCCATCCTCGAGCTCCAGTGCCCATGTTTCGATCTTTCCCACCTCCTCCAACGTCTCCAGCCATGTCCGGATCCGGCTCTCAGGGCAAGTGGATGACCTCCTCCGTTACGGAGAAGGACGTCAAGGAGCTCCGAGAAGCGGGGTACCTGGTCACGGACGTCGCGCACAGGATCCCTGCCAAAAAGCAAGTCATCCCCACTCCGGAGCCTGGCGAGAGAGTGGTGTTTATCCCCCACTTCCTCCGCGGACTAGGGTTTCCTCTTCACCCTTTTATCCGTGGCCTCATGTTCTATTACGGGCTAGATTTCCATGATATGGCCCCAAATTCTTTCCTCCACATCTCGGTGGTTATCGTCATATGTGAGGCGCTCCTCCACATCCCCCCACTTCGACCTATGGCTCAAGGTTTTCAACATGATGTCGAAGGTGGTCGACGGGCAGCATGCGGACTACGGTGGTGCCATGGTGAGAAAGCTCCCCAACGTCACCCGGCCCAAAGGGGCCTTCGTGGAAACTGTCAAGATATGGCAGCAGGAGTGGTTCTACATCACCGAACCTCATGGTGCCACATGGGCAGCCACTCCTGAGTTTAGATCCAGACCCCCAATGCGGCCCGTGTCGTGGACCAACAAGGGTCTGGACTGGGGGTTGTCCGACGAAGTGATGGTGCTGCAAAAGTGCATCAAAAATATGACAGAGAAGAACACCAGTCTCACTGGTGTGATTCAGGTGATGCTTTTCCGCCGGATCCTCCCCTACCAGCGCCGGCCTCTCCATATGTGGGAGTTCAATCCGGAAGGGCTGCAAACCCGGCGACAATTCTTCGATACAACGCACGAAGAAATTTGGAAGCTGCTTTTCAAGGCCCAGAAGATGTGGCCGGAGATGACCGACGACATCGGCCTCGACAGCGCGCATCCGGCCACCCCGGTAAGCATTTAGTTTCTGAACATAATTTCAGTTCACAAATGAAGGGGTATGCTGAGCCTTCCATCCTTCAATCAGGGCTGGACAAAGAAGGCGGAGCGGATCAAGTGTCCGGCTCCGCTACCCGAAGACCCAGCCATTCCTCTGCTAACGAGGATGCTGGTCCCGGCGCCATATCAGGTGCCGAAGAAGAAGGCTAAGAAGAAGAGCAAGGAGGCCAAAGGTGGCTCCGCCGTAAAGGTACTTCAGACGCTATGTCCGGAGAGACCGAAGCTCCCTCCTTCCACGAGGGATATGAAGACAAAGAGGAGGAGAAGGCAGAAAGCAATTCTCCCCTTAAGGGGAGGAAGAAGAAAAGGGCAGCCTCCATAGACCTAGAGGTGGGGGCGTCCAAGAGAGGAAGATATCCCTCTCGGACGGCTCGAATTTGGATGTCGAAGCCATCCTTGAGCGGCGCCCCAGGGTGAAGCCCCTGGCCGAATCGTAGGTATCCAAGGATGCTTTACATTTATCTGATCTTTTATGATTGTAGGCTAACATATTATATTGTGTGTTTCAGTCCGGCCCATGACCTCCCCCAACAATCATCAGCTGAAGGGGAACTCTCTGGCACTAGAGATGGTGGAGAGAGAGACGCCTCCGCGAGCCTCTCCGCTAACCACCGTGGATGACACCGAGGTGTTGTCCCAAAGGACCTCTCCGGGCCATGGAGAGGTGCGGGAGGTTGCCAAGGCAGCGCTATAGGGTAATGCCTCGGCTGTAGAGGACATGGGGGCGCAACCCCCATGGAGACTAATGACGGGGGCCCTAACCATTCCGGCCCCCAACCGAACACCATTTCAAAGACCCATGTGGCTCCAGAATCGAGTGAGTAACCCGTTCAAAGGAGGGGGAGCGCCAACTCCAACGGCGACCTCCACTAATCCAGAGGCGCCGAACACTTTGATGGAGGCACTGCGACATGCTTCCATCATGGAGGAGCACCACACCCTGATGGGTGTGGTGGTTGAGAAGGTTCAGTCCGCCAAGAGCGAGCTGAACCAAGCCTTCACCAGCCTACTAACATGCTTCGAGGTATGCGATGTAATATTTTTAGCTACTTTTCATATGAAAAATATGCCTGTGTATAGATAGATAGTAGCCCCTGAGACTTTGTTCGGTTTTGAAAAATGGCCGAAGAGAGGATCAAATAATAATCGCAGGAGGTAACGTACTGTTCTATTGGTAAATAGGCTTCCCTGTTAGCGGCGACCGCCCAGGCCGCTGAGGTTTCCAAACTCAAGCGGAAGCTGCAGCTAGCCGATGATGATATCGTCCGCATTAACAAGCAGTTCGACGAGGCGCAAGGTATGTTTTGAAAAATGGTTTACACTCCTGGAGTAATATGCCACTGCAGAGTCTACGCTCCTGTGTTGCCCTGATCATTTTTGTAGGTAGTGCGGCCGAGGTTGAGACCCTGAAGAGCACCCTCGCCCAAGCCAAGGAGCAGGCACGGGTGAGCAAAGCGGCCGCTGATTTAAAGGCCGAGCAGGCCGCTCGCCGCCGGTATGAGGAGCGGGTGACCGAAGTGGAGCAAGAGCTCAAGGACGCCGCCGGAAAGTGCGAGGACTTGGAGGAGAAAAATAAGGCCCAAGCGGACGATCTCGCCAAGGCTCTCCAGGGGGCCAAGGAGGCGCAGACCGAGTCCAGTGCGGCTCACGAGGAGATCAAGCAGGCCGAACAGATAGTGGCTGGTAAGCCCTTTCTTTTGCAGAGTAAATTCAGCAGTCAGAAATATGCCTTGCTCACTTTACTATGGAGTTCTCCAGACGCCTTTACGGATCTTCCGAGGAGTGCGGCCGACGCCGCACAATTCTTTCAGGCCCGGGAGGGGAACACCACGGAGAAGCTCTTTTGGTCACAGTACCTGGCGCCAAAGCGTCCGGCGCTATTGAACAACCAGATGATGCAGCTGGCGGAGCTGCATAGGATGTCCGGCTTGGCCATGAAGGACGTCATAGTATGGCTCTGGCCAACCGAACCTATTCCTGGCAGTTACTTCAGCCTGGTGAAGCGACTCGCCGATGCGCTGCCCCGAATTGAAGCTGTCAAGCGCTCGGCGTGCATTGAGGGTGTATGAATGGCCTTCACCCACGTCAAGATGCAATGGGCAAAGATGAAGGCCACCGTCGTGGCGACCGAGGGCCTGCCCGAAGGCAAGGACCACCACAAGCCGGAGCGGTATTTTGACGACGTCCTAGAGGGTGCCCGGATAGTAGAGGATATGAATGTATCCGAGTGGTCCAGGTGTTGTTTTATGAACCAAGGCTTTGTAATATATTTATGTCTTTATCTGGAATTATTTTCCTCCTGTGTGGCCGTTTTTATTTTTGAGAGTTTACCAGTCATCGGCTTCAGCCCCCACGTAGATGCTATGGGGTGTTCGATATAGCGCACGACCACACTTGACCCAACGTCTTGGTCCGTAAAGGAGGTGTCTACGCAGCGAACTAGGCAATCAGACTATGCGGCTTTATCACTCTCACTTAGCCATAGGAGTTTGACAATGGGACTAGGAACTAGCCCCTGGTGCGTGTGCGACTATCTGAACTTGGATGCCTTAGGCGCGTGACTGGATGAAGGCCAGTCCTTCGTATAGTACGGAAGAAATCACAAGAGATTTATGGTAAGTCACCAAATTGCTGACCAACTCTCGCCGTATCATGACAGTCAGTTTTCGGCTTTCTCTATTGTGGTGCTTGACCGGACGAGCCAGAAACACAATCGTAGTAGTTCTCCCTTTACCACCTTAGCCGAACAAGCGGAACATAAGGTAGCAACCACAGGAGCCTGGCAACCCAACAATTGACCAAAGACATGATTCGGAGCTGATGCATACAATGCAATGTTCGGGACGCCGAAGTGTACTTCTAAAAGTATTCAGACTTCTCTTTTTTGAAAGTATGTGTGGCTGAATAGAGTCCCTGGTATTGAAGCTGTACCAGAATGTATATGTGGCAATCTTAGCACAAAAGAGGAATGCAGATTATGAAACAAACCAAGACCGAACGAGGGTTGGTAAAAAACTGTTTTCATCATAATGTGTTTGATATGTCAAGACGTGCTATTACAGATAATGTCGAGGCTATTTTACATGCCAAAATTTGTGCACAAGGGACAACTGTATACGAGGCCTAAAAAGGTCTTGAAGATCTCATTGATGCCCTACCGCACGTCTGCGTTGCTTTCGCCTTTGTGGAAATTATTCCTTGAGAGGAGCGGTCCACGGTCGTTTATACGAAAACGGGCCCGGAAAGATTCCTTGCCTGACCATGGAGTAGCTAGGTTTTAATGCACCTGTGGAATGGAAAAAAGATCAAAGGAAATGGTCAAGGTCACGTAGGGTTGAGCCGCACTATAGACCTATCCGTATTGTGCTTCCGTCATTGCCCAGGGTATTTTGAGTGTGTAATTATGCACACGCGGTACATGTGCTATAGATGTGTGTGGCGATCGACAGAGGCAAAACTGCTAGTCTAGCTCTGGAGTCACCGAGCTGTCATCATGCAGATTAGACCGGGCGCGTTTAAAAGTGTCCGAGGGCTTGATGGCCGATGGGGTGTTCGGCCTAAGGAGGCCGCTCTGCACTTCAGCCGCAAGGGCCGTGGTATACTCCTTAGTGCGGAGGGAACGCTCCGTGTTTCCATTAACTGTGATAATACCGCTGGGTCCGGGCATTTTGAGCTTTAAGTAAGCATAATGCGGGACCGCATTGAAGCGAGTGAAGGCGGTTCGTCCGAGCAATGCGTGATAACCACTGTGGAAGGGGACAATGTCGAAGATCAAGTCTTCACTTTGGAAGTTATCTGGTGAACCGAAGACTACTTCCAATGTTATTGAACCCGTGCAGCGGGCTTCTACGCCGGGTATCACTCCTTTAAAGGCGGTGTTAGTAGGCTTGATTCTTGATGGGTCAATACCCATTTTGCGGACCGTGTCTTGATAAATCAAGTTAAGACTACTGCCGCCATCCATGAGGACTCGGGTGAGATGGAATCCGCCAATGATTGGATCAAGGACCAAGGCTGCCGAACCTCCATGACGGATACTGGTCAGGTGATCCTTACGATAGAAGGTGATCGGGCAAGCCGACCAGGGGTTGAATTTTGGGGCGACCGGCTCTACGGCGTAGACGTCCCTTAGCGCACACTTGCGCTCCCTCTTGGGGATATGAGTGACATATATCATATTCATTGTTTTTACCTCATGGGAAATTTCTTCTGCCTCCCTGTGTTTGGTGGGCGGGGCTCATTAAGGGAGTCCTGGATTAGGGGGTGTTCGGGTAGCCGGACTATACCTTCAGCCGAACTCCAGGACTATGAAGATACAAGATTGAAGACTCCGTCCCGTGTCCGGATGGGACTTTCCTTGGCGTGGAAGGCAAGCTTGGCGATGCGGATATTCAAGATCTCCTACCATTGTAACCGACTTTGTGTAACCCTAACCCTCTCCGGTGTCTATATAAACCGAAGAGTTTTAGTCCGTAGGACAACTTCATCATACAACAATCATACCATAGGCTAGCTTTTAGGGTTTAGCCTCCTTGATCTCGTGGTAGATCTACTCTTGTACTACCCATATCATCAATATAAATCAAGCAGGACGTAGGGTTTTACCTCCATCAAGAGGGCCCGAACCTGGGTAAAACATTGTGTCCCTTGTCTCCTGTTACCATCCGGCCTAGACGCATAGTTCGGGACCCCCTACCCGAGATCCACCGGTTTTGACACTGACATTGGTGCTTTCATTGAGAGTTCCGTGTTGTCACTTTTAGGCCCGATGGCTCCTTCAATCATCAACAATGATGCAGTCCAGGGTGAGACTTTTCTCCCCAAATAGATCTTCGTCTTTGGCGGCTTCGCACTGCGGGCCAACTCACTTGGCCACCTTGAGCAGATTGAAAGCTACGCCCCTGGCCATCAGGTCAGGTTTAGAAGCCTAAACTACACGGCTGACATCCGCGGGGACTTGATCTTCGACGGATTCGAGCCACAGCCAAGCGCGCCGCACTGTCTCGATGGGCATGATATAGCTCTGCCACCGAGCATCGCTTGGGAGGCCGCACACGCACCGGTTCCGACCATTGATTCGGAGCCTACTGCGCCGATCGAGGATCAGTGGTTAGACGCTGCCTCAGGGGCTGCGATCTCAGAGGCGACCGAGCCGAACTCCAGCCCCGCACTCCGCATGGCCCGTGACTCCGAGGAGCCGGATTCCTCTCCGAACTCCGAGCCCCCCGCGCCCCCGCCGATCGAATCCGATTGGGCGCCGATAATGGAGTTCACCACCGCGGACATCTTTCAGCACTCGCCCTTCGGCGACATCCTGAATTCTCTAAAGTCTCCCTCTTTATCAGGAGAGCCCTGGCCGAACTACGGTCAGCAAGGTTGGGATATGGATGATGAAGAAATTCAAAACCCACCCACCACCCACTTCGTAGCCACTGTCAACGACTTAACCGACATGCTTGACTTCGACTCCGAAGACATTGACGGCATGGACGACGATGCAGGAGACAAACAAGAACCAGCACCGGTAGGGCGTTGGAAGGCCGCCTCGTCATATGACATATATATGGTGGACACTCCAAAGGATGGAGATGGCGATGGAACAACGGTGGACGATACCTCTAAGAAACAGCCCAAGCCCCGGCGTCAGCGGCGCCGCTCTAAATCCCGCCAAAGCAAAAACGGTGATTCCGGCACGGGAGATAATACTACTCCGGATAGCGCCGAAGAACACCCCCTCCAGCAAAATTCAGCACAGGAGGACAGAGAAGCCAGCCCTCACGACAGGGCGGTGGACCAAGAGGTTGAGGATGATAATTATACGCCTCCTTCCGAAGACGAGGCAAGCCTCGACGACGACGAGTTCGTCGTGCCAGAGGATCTTGCCGAACAAGAGCATTTTAAACGCAGGCTCATGGCCATGGCAAGCAGCCTCAAGAAAAAGCGGCAATAGCTTAGAGCTGATCAGGATTTGCTAGCTGACAGATGGACTGAAGTCCTTGCGGACGAAGAGTATGAACTCGAACGCCCCTCCAAGAGTTACCGAAAGCGCAGGCTGCTACCCTGACTAGAGGAGGAAGCACCTACATCACCAGCGCATGACATGGCCGACCGGCCACCTCATGGCCGCGACAGAGAGGCCTCTTGGCCCTCCACTCAAGCCATGCCCCGGCACCGCGTCAAGCATACTAAGGCACGGGAAAATGCGCCCGACCTACGCGACATCCTGGAGGACAAGGCAAGGCAAACAAGATCGATCTATGGATCGCGCAGGTGCCCCATGGCACATGACGGTGATCGTCACTCCGGACGCAATGAATCCGGCCGGGCCGAACTCAACAAACAAAGCTCCTTCGAGCTGCGTCGTGATATAGCCCAATACAGAGGCACCGCACACCCACTATGCTTCACAGATGAAGTAATGGATCATAAAATCCCTGAGGGCTTCAAACCCGTAAACATCGAATCGTACGATGGCACAACAGATCCTGTGGTATGGATCGAGGATTATCTCCTTCATATCCACATGGCCCACGACAATGATCTACACGCCATCAAATACCTCCCACTCAAACTTAAGGGACCGGCCCGGCATTGGCTTAACAGCTTGCCAGCAAACTCAATCGTTTCTTGGGAGGACCTGGAAGCCGCATTCCTTGACAATTTCTAGGGCACTTATGTGCAACCACCGGACGCCGATGACCTAAGCCACATAATTCAGCAGCCAGAAGAATCGGCCAGGCAATTCTGGACACGGTTCCTAACAAAGAAAAACCAGATAGTCGAATGTCCGGACGCAGAGGCCTTAGCGGCCTTCAAGCATAATATCCGTGACGAGTGGCTGGCCCGGCACCTGGGACAGGAAAAGCCGAACTCTATGGCAGCCCTCACGACACTCATGACCCGCTTTTGCGCGGGAGAAGACAGCTGGCTAGCTCGCAGTAACAACTTAACCAAGAACACTGGTAATTTGAATACCAAGGACAAAAGTGACAGGTCTCGTCGGAACAAACAAAAACGCCGTGTTAATAGCGACAACAACGAGGATACGACAGTTAATGCCGGATTCCGAGGCTACAAATCCGGTCAACGGAAACAGCCATTCAAAAGAAAAACTCAGGGCCCGTCCAGTTTGGACCGAATACTCGACCGCTTGTGCCAGATACATGGCACCCCCGAAAAGCCAGCCAATCACACCAACATGGATTGTTGGGTGTTCAAGCAGGCAGGCAAGTTAAGAGCCGAAAACAAAGACAAGGGGCTGCATAGCGATGATGAGGAGGATCCCAGGCCGCCGAACAACTGTGGACAGAAGGGATTTCCCCGCAAGTGCGGACGATGAACATGATATACGCAACCTACATCCCCAAGAGGGAGCGAAAGCGTGGGTTACAGGACGTATATGCGATGGAGCCGATCGCCCCAAAGTTCAACCCATGGTCCTCCTGCCCGATCACCTTTGATCGAAGGGACCACCCCACTAGCATCCGTCATGGCGGCTTCGCCACATTAGTTCTAGACCCAATCATTGACGGATTTCATCTCACAAGGGTCCTCATGGACGGCGGCAGCAGCCTGAACCTGCTTTACCAGGATACAGTGCGAAAGATGGGCATAGAACCCTCGAGGATCAAGCCCACCAAAACGACCTTTAAAGGCGTCATACCAGGTGTAGAAGCCAACTGTACAGGCTCAGTTACACTGGAAGTGGTCTTCGGATCTCTGGATAACTTCCGAAGTGAGGAGTTAATCTTCGACATAGTCCCGTTCCGTAGTGGCTATCACGCACTGCTCGGGCGAACCACATTCGCAAAATTCAACGCGGTACCACACTATGCATACCTCAAGCTCAAGATGCCAGGCCCTAGAGGAGTAATCACGGTCACTGGGAACACCGAACGCTCCCTCCGAACGGAGGAGCACACGACAGTGCTCGCAGCAGAAGTACAAAGCAGCCTCTCTAGGCAGTTCTCCAATTCGGCCTTCAAAAAGTCGGACACTGTCAAGCGCGCCCGGAGTACCCTACAACAAGACCGCCTGGCACGTTCTGAGCTAGCGTAGCAATGCGTCCCCAACCCTAGCCCTCGCGATATAGCGAAACCAGCGCTTCGTGTACATAACTACGCTCTTGAAATACCATGGGCATAGGGGAAGGGGCACTATCACGGCACGCCCGAAATACGGCTTAAACCGCACCAGGGGCTGCCGGATTCCTTCTTTTTTTCTCTTACTCTCAGGACTCCATACTTCGGACGACCCGTTCGGCAATTCAACTGCCGCACAAACGATGCAAGATCCAGGGAAGCAGACAAGCCACGCCGCATCATGGAACTCCCAGGTGGTCTCTATTGCGAGCAGTATACCTGTTTTTTAATACAATTCCGCGGCCTACCCCTGGCCAGGACATGTTAAATAGTCCAATTTATTTTGCTTATCGCACTATTTGTATCGTTTCGCTTTCATAGCAGCCTTTCTATAAACAATGCATAGCTTTTGTCTATTTTTTGCATTACCCTCTTTTTATATATATGTTTATTAATAACATGCTGCATCCGTACACTGTGGTACGGCAAAATACGCCAGGGGCTTCAGTACCCATCAATATGGCGTGAGAAGTCCGTCCACTTTCACAAGTGCGGCACCCCGAACTTATAGCACTATATGCATCGGCTCCGAATCATGATTTGGGTCAATAGTTGGGTTTGCCCGGCTCCTATGTTTTGGTGCCTTACGTTCCGCTATATCGGCTAAGGTAGCACTAGGAGAACCACTGCGATTGTGCCCCAGTTGAGCTGGGCCGAGCACCTCAGTGGAGAAAGCTAAAACTGACTGTCATGATGAGGCGAGAGACCGGTCGCTGTTCGAGAGGTTTTTCGAGTCCCTTAAAGGCTTTATGCCGCTTCGAGCGAGGAAACCGGCTTTGTCCGGCCAAGGCGTGGATAGCGCCCCGAACTCGGTCTTCCGAATACTAGGGGCTTCGCGGAAATTTAAAATTATAGAGTTCTATGGCTAAGTGAGAGTGTTCAAGCATTATAGTCCGATTGCCTTGTTCGTTGTGCTGACCGCCTCCCTCGACGGACCCAAATCATGGGGAAAAAGAGCGCTCAGTTTATCCCGAACACCCCAGCACTAGTGGCATGGGGGCAGAAGCCGACGACTGGCCATCTCTCAATTTTTTTGATAAACGGCCGCACAGAAAGTAATATTTTAAATTCAAGCATTGCTTAGCGCATATGAACAAGTTTCAGCGCACAGGATAACACGAGCGAGTTCATTCAAAAAATTACATCCTTGTACATTCATCCGCCCACAAGGCGGGCACCAGCAAGAACATCCTTGTAATAGTTCTTCGGGCTTGCGATGCTCCTTCCCCGGCGGCGGGCCCGTCCTTCACACAGCTTCTCACCGTCCAGCTTACCCCAGTGCACCTTTGCACGGGCAAGGGCCCACGGCACCTTCGATGCAGACGGGAGCGCTTGATGACCTCGAGCTTGGACAAGCCTCCACCAGCCGCCGCACCCAGTCCGAAGTAGCTCCCAGGCAGGCCTCTCCAGGCCACAACCGAACTATGAAGCCTTCAGGGCCTGTTCGGCGCCTTGTGGAGCTCGACCAGCTGCTTCAGCTGGTCGCTCAAGGGCATAGGGTGTCCGGCCTCAGCGTAATGAGACCAGAACACCTTCTCAGTCGAGCTGCCTTCCTCGGCTCGGTAGAATGCGGCGGCATCGGATACGCGCGGGAAGATCTGCGAATGCCCCTGGAGAGCTCCGGATTCGGGTAAGTAACAAGTAGCTTACTTTTATATGTCTGCTTTGCATAGAGAATGCCTTACCCGCCGCTATCTTTTTCACCGCATCCAATTCCTGGAGGGCCTTCTGGGCTTCGGCCTTCGCAGATTTGGCAGTTTTAAGGGCCGCAGCAAGCTCGGACGCTCGCGTCTTCGAGTCGAGCTCCAAACTCTCATGTTTTTTGCATGAGAACCTGAAGCTCTTGCCGCACCTCGCCGACCTGCGCCTCAAATGTCTCCCGCTCGGCGCGCTTCGTGGCCGCTTCTTCTCGGCCCTTCGGACAGCACCTGCTTGAGGGTCGCCACCTCAGTTATGGCCCCTACCATAAGCAGTATACTCCTGTCATTTTTTGCAATTGCGCCTTTCCTATAGGCATTTTTTCTATAAGGTATCTCTTACCTTCTTTCTCCTCGAGCTGCCGTTTGGCAAGGCCGAGCTCTTGCTCGGTCCGCTCGAGGCCCTGCTTCAGGGCACCCACCTCCGCAGTCAGTGCGGTGGTGGCCAGCAGCGAAGCCTGCATACGTATATTGACTCCTTTTTAGTTAGACTCCTGCAATATTTAATAGATCCTCTATTCGGCTTTTCTTTCCGAACGCCAAACAGAGCATCAGGGGCTACTGTCTATACGGTAATATCTTTACATATTTTACTTACCTCGAAGCCTGTTAGAAGGCTAGCACAAGCTTCAGTAAGTCGGCTTTTGGCGGACCGAACCTTCTGGACCACCGTACTCATGATGGCACGGTGCTCCTCGTCGATGGAGGCGCCCTTAAGCTCCTCCAGCAGATTGTCCGGCGCCTCCGGTTGGACGGAGGACGCCGGCTCAGTAGGCTTGCTCCTCTTGGCAGGAGTTCGCCTACCTCGGTCCGGAACCGTTGATGATTCCGGCGCGGTGTCCGGCTTAAAGCCGGACTTGGAGCCCAGGGGGGTCTTGTCCCCTTCACTCCTGGAGTCCGGGAGGTCGCCTCGCGGCTCCTCCTGGACCACCTCCTCTTGCCCCGGAGCTTGTCGCGACGCCACTTTGGCGTCATCCGCAGCACAGGGGGAAGGCAGCGGGCGGAACTGAATTCACGTCCGATGAATCCAGGGAGCCGCTCGACGACTCGTCGAGCCCGTCCTTGGGCGGGCTGCATGATTATATCGACATTAAGGGAAAGCTGCGCAACAAAAGGAATATCACGAGTTACTCTGGTATCCGAACACTTACGATTTCGCCGGACGCTTGGCCCTGTCCGGCCACTCCTCTTCGTCCTCGTCGGCATCGGGGCGTAGTCCGGCGGAGGGGTTTCCTCTTCTTGGACCCCTCGGCCTCCCCTACTGGGGTGGCCTTCCTCTTCTTTCCTCCCCCCGCTGGAGGGGGAGGTTTCTTCTTCCTCCTCCTCGTCTTCACGGGAGGAGTGCATCTCGGACTCGTCGGATGACGGGTCCGACACCACCATATGCCGGGAACTCTTTCGAGTTCCCGTTGCCTTCTTCTTCTTGGCCTTCTTCTCGGCACCACATAAGGTGCCGAAACCAGCAGCTTCACTAGAGAGCAGGGGCTGGGTCTTCGGGCAAGGGAGCCGGACAAGTTAATCTAGTCCGGACTTCGCCTGCCAATCCTGTCAAAGATGAGGGAGTTTAGATCCCGCATAGAGTCAAACTATGAAAAAACTTAGCATCCTGTAAAAGATGGAAATATTTACCTCGCCAGCACGACGCTGCGAGCTGAATCCGCGGTCTTCAGAGGCGGATGTGGGAGCCTCGGCGCCTTTGGTTAGCCCCTTCCAGACATCTTCGTACGTCGTGTCGAAGAGCCTGCTCAGAGTTCGGTGCTGCGCCGGGTTGAACTCCCACAAATTGAAGTCCCGTTCTTGACACGGAAGGATCCGGCGGACGAGCATGACCTGGACTTACGTTGACAAGCTTGAGCTGCTTGTTCACCAGGGACTGGATGCATTTTTGTAGTCCGGTCACCTCTTCTTCGTCGGCCCCACGACAAGCCCGTCTCCTTCCAGGACGTGAGCCGCGTAGGGGGTCCGGATCGGAATTCAGGGGCTGCGATCCACTTCGGATCGCGTGGCTCGGTGATGTAAAACCACCCTGACTGCCACCCCTTCAAGGTCTCCACAAAGGAGCCCTCGAGCCATAGGACGTTGGCAATTTTGCCCGCCATGGCACCTCCGCACTCCGCCTGGTTGCCGCGCACCACCTTTGGCTTGACGTTGAAGTCTTGAGCCAGAAGCCGAAATGGGGGCGGATGCAGAGGAAAGCCTCGCACACGACGATAAACGCCGAGATATTGAGGATGAAGTTCGGGGCCAGATCGTGGAAATCTAGGCCATAGTAGAACATGAGCCCGCGGACAAATGGGTGGAGAGGAAAACCCAGTCCGCAGAGGAAGTGGGGAAGAAATACTACCCTCTCATGGGGCCTTGGGGTGGGGAGAAGCTGCCCCTCCTCAGGAAGCCGGTGCGCGATGTCTTTGGACAAGTATCCGGCCTTCCTTAGCCTTTTGACATGGCCCTCCGTGACGGAGGAGACCATCCACTTGCCTCCGCTCCGGACATGTTGGAGAGGGTTGAGGTAGGAAGTGCGGGCTTGGGCGCTGGAGCTCGGGTGCACAGAAGATGGATAGGCAAAGGAGGAAGAAGGCGTAGGTAAAAAGGTGGATCCTTATCCCCTTATATGGAGGATGCGACTATGCGTCCCCACCAGCCTAGTAAAACTCCGCTTGCCTCCCAAGCGCCGTGATAAGTGCACGGTTGGGTTACCCACGTCCGTATTAACGAGAATCCCGTAAACAAGGGGACACGATCTCTGCTTTGACAAGACGTGCCAAGGAAACCGCCTCGCAAAACACGCTGAGGCGGAGAAGTGAAAACGATTCGAATAAAGGCTTGGCCGTAGTGTGATGTCACGTTGCGGAATAACGTCAGCAGATTAGATTTGTGTTAATATTATTCTCTCTATGGCAATACGTGGAAGCTTATTTTGCAGATCCGGACACTACTCTTGGTGTTTACAAACTTTTATGAAGAATTTGGAGGAGGAACCCGCCTTGCAATGCCGAAGACAATTTACGCGCCGGACTCATCGTCCATTGAAGCCTGGTTCAGGGGCTACTAAGGAGTCCTGGATTAGGGGGTGTTCGAGTAGCCGGACTTATACCTTCAGCCGGACTCCTAGGACTATGAAGATACAAGATTGAAGACTCGTCCCGTGTCTGGATGGACTTTCCTTGGCGTGGAAGGCAAGCTTGGCGATGCGGATATTCAAGATCTCCTACCATTGTAACCGACTTTGTGTAACCCTAACCCTCTCCGGTGTCTATATAAACCGGAGGGTTTTAGTCCGTAGGATAACTTCATCATACAACAATCATACCATAGGCTAGCTTTTAGGGGTTAGCCTCCTTGATCTTGTGGTAGATCTACTCTTGTACTACCCATATCATCAATATTAATCAAGCAGGACGTAGGGTTTTACCTCCATCAAGAGGGCCCGAACCTGGGTAAAACATTGTGTCCCTTGTCTCCTGTTACCATCCGGCCTAGACGCACAGTTCGGGACTCCCTACCCGAGATCCGCCGGTTTTGACACCGACACTCACCATCGTCCTCGTGTGGCGGCCCTTTCCCCTTATGGCCCGCATTTAACTTACCGGCCTATTTGAAGACCCAACAATTTCTGTTGGAGTGGTTTGCAGGCTTGTCGGGGGTACCATGAATCTGGCAAGGCCGATCAAGTATCTTGTCTAAATTGGATGGGCCATCCCTATTTCCTTTGAATGGCTTCTTCTGCTGACCGGGTTTAGAGCCACTGAATCCGGCGTTGACCGTCGTGTCTTCGGTATCTTCATTGTTGCTTCGACGCTTGTGTTTGTTGCGTCGTGGCCTGCCGTTGCCATCTCTGGCTTCGGAGGTGCTAGGGTTGCTGGTACTGTTGCTTCTACGAGCTAACCAGATGTCTTATCCCGCGAAAAAGTAGGTCATGAGTGCGGTAAGGGCTATCATGGACTTTGGCTGTTCTTGGCCGAGGTGTCGGGCGAGCCATTCATCACAGGCACTATGTTTAAAGGCCGCGAGGGCTTCGGCGTGCAGACAATCGATGATTTGGTTCTTTTTAATTAAGAACCTAGTCCAGAGTTTGCGAGTTGACTCTCCGTGTTGCTGGACTATATGACTTAGGTCATCGGTGTCCGGAGGCCGGGCATAGGTACCTTGGAAGTTGTCTCTAAAGGCATCCTCCAAATCTTCCCAGCTGCTAATAGAGTTCTCTGGGAGGCTGTTTAACCAGTGCTGTGCTGGTCCTTTCAGCTTTAAGGGGCGGTATTTGATGGCGTGGAGATCGTCGCCGTGAGCCATGTGAATATGGAGAAGAAAGTCTTCAATCCATACCGCGGGATTAGTGGTTCCATCGTATGCTTCAATGTTTACGGGTTTAAACCCTTCTGGGAACTGGTGCTGCATTACCTCATCAGTAAAGCATAAGGGGTGTGCGGCGCCTCTGTATTGGGAAACGTCACGCCGGAGTTCGGATGACATCCGTATTCGATTTTTGGCCCGAGTTAGGTTATGCCTGTCGCGCCAGGCTTGATGGCCGTCGCCTCACGTTGGGGCATGCCCCCTTGATCCATAGATTGATCTGGCCTGACCGACTCTATTGTCCAGGTCCTGGTGTAAGTCATAGGTATAGTCCAGAGCTTCTACTTTTTTGCCTCGATGGCGAGGTGGTAAGGGCTGGTGTTTGGCATAAGCAGCTGCTTTATCTCGCCCACGTGGTGGTCGGTCAGGTTAATCAAAGCGGTCAAATCTCGACGATATTGGCTCAAGGGCTTCGTCATCGAATTGTGGTAGTAGCCGACACTTCAGATAACTCTTTGTTGGGCGCACGAGGCCGTATTCTTCAACAACTAGGACTTGGGTCCATCTGTCGTTGAGGATATCCTGTTTGGCTTGGAGCTGTTGCTGTTTTTTCTTTAGGCTTCGCACAGTTGCGATTAGTTGGCACTTAAAGCGCTCTTGCTCGAGGGGTTCCTCTGGTACAATGAAGTCTTCATTGCCGAGGCTGACATCATCCTCAGAGATCGGTAGATAGTTACTATCTTCCAAGTCCTCATTCCCAACCGGCTCGTCGAGGTTGACTTGTCCCTCCTCCCATTCATCCTGCTCGGACGCAGGCTCGACCGGGTCTTCTGGATTTTCAGCATCGCTCGGGGTGTTGTTGTCTCCAGTGCCGGTGTCACTTTCCTTTTCGCGATGCAATTTTGAGCGACGCCTCAGTGGGCTTGTCCTCGATCGGATCTTTCCTGCCTTCGTCGTCATCCTCTTTGGGTGTATCCACCATATACACATCATATGTGGAGGTAGCCGTCCAACGCCCGGTGAATGGCGGTCTTGGCTTTGTTTGTCTCTGGCATCGTCGTCCATACCATCGATATCTTCGGAGGCGTAGTCTAGCATGTCAGTCAAATCCTCGATAGTGGCTATTAAGTGGGTGGTGGGTGAGGGAGTCCAGGATTATGGGGTCCTTGGGCGTCCGGGCTATGTGATATGGGCTGGACTAATGAGCCGTGGAGATACAAGACGGAAGACTTTCCCCGTGTCCGGATGGGACTCTCCTTGGCGTGGAAGGCAAGCTTAGCATGCAGATATGAAGATTTCTTTCTCTGTAAACCGACTATGTACAACCCTAGCCCCCTCCGGTGTCTATATAAACTAGATGGTTTAGTCTGTAGAGGCAGTCATAATCATACATGCTAGACATCTAGGGTTTAGCCATTACGATCTCATGGTAGATCAACTCTTATAACCCATATATTCATCAAAGCCAATCAAGTAGGACATAGGGTATTACCTCCATCAAGAGGGCCTGAACTTGGGTAAACATCATGTCCCCTGTCTCCTGTTACCTTCGATCCTTAGACACACAGTTCGGGACCCCCTACCCGAGATCTGCTGGTTTTGACACCAACATTGGTGCTTTCATTGAGAGTTCCATTCTGTCGTCGTCGAAAGGCTCGATGGATCCACTAATCATCTACAAAAATGCTGCCACGAAGGAGATTTTTCTCCCTGGCCAGATCTTTGTATTCGGCGGCTTCGCACTGCGGGCCAACTTGGTTGGCCATCTGGAGCAGATCGGCAGCTACGCCCCTGCTCACCAGATCAATTTTGGAAATCTGAGCTATATCACTGATATCCGAGGAGACTTGATCTTCCAAGGGTTCGTGGCATCAACCGTAGCTAAGGCTTTAGATCAGGAGCGTGTCACCAGGTCTGAAGATGGGAGTCTAGAGCCCGCTGGACTCTCTGTAGCTATAGAGCTTAATACTCGAGATCCGGAGAAAATAGCGCCATTGGCAGTCATCACGAAGCCGAGATCTCCTTTGGACACTAGTTCCGAACCCCCAAAGTCCGCGTCACGTGAGTTCGGCCAAGTGTAAGGTCCTTTCCCTACTTTGTGTTTTGGAGGATGATGACAACCCTTTATTGACCTAATCTTATGCTAAGTGTTTCAGGTTTCGGTTTTAGGTCTTCTTCGGTTAGCTATTCTCTCTGAAGAAAAAAGGATTGAAGATGGTGTTTTCTACTCGTTTGTTTATCTCTTTTGATCATAGGGAACCCGTACTATCAAGAGGGAATCCACATTGGAAAGTGTTGGGGGTATCCATTCACGTACACTTACCTCACCACTCTCTTGTCTTCCCCTTCCTTCCTACTGTCTACTGTGGGCTGCAGCGGCTGTACTGCTCTCTGGAGCGGTTGTACCACTGGGTCTTGGCGCTGACCAGTTTTGTCGAGCGATTGTACTGCTGCTTCCGGGCAGTGGTACCACCAATGCTCAGCAAGGACTAGGGCGGTTGTTCCGGCCAGGCACCGCCCAAGTACCGGTCTGGCCTCTGTTTTGATGTGGTACTTGTGCGGTGGTGGCCCGGTTGGTCCGGTTGTACCAGTACCACCGGGGTCCGGAGCGGTTCTACCGCTCAGGACTTAGCCGCCCGAGCGCTCGAGGCCATGCGGTTGCACCGGCCCGGTACTGCTCGACAATCGCACTCAGGGGTGACTCCCTTCTGTTCCTATGCGGTGGTTGGGCGGTGGCTGGGCGGTTGGTCCGGTTGTTCTTCTCAACCAGTACTACCGCCTGGTCGCCCAGTTGTACCGCCTGGTAGGGTTCTACATGTAAACTGTGAGTCCCAGTTATACCGGGACCAGGAGCGGTTGTACCGCTACAGCACTGAGGACACAGTAACGGTTGGATTTTTAGGGTTGCTATATGAGGGTGCTTCTTCCACCTACCACGCCTACCTATAACCTCTCTCTTTCCACCATTAATGCTACTCAAGCTCTCTTTTCCCGATCTCTCTCTCTCTAGCCACTCAAACTTGTTGATTTGCTAGGGATTGAAGGAGGAGACCTAGATCTACACTTCCACCAAAGGATATTTGCTTCCCATACTTTCTTGTGTGGATTTTGTTACTCTTCACTACTAGGGAAAAGCCTATACACAGAATCTTACCAGCAGCGCGCTATAAAATCAGGCACTGCTACTAAGTAGCTGTAGCGCGGGCTGTGGAAACTCGCTGCTGAAACAAGTTTATCAGTAGCGCGCACACTCCAAGCGGTGCTACTGCTAAAATTCCCCCGACGCCGCCGCGAGGCCAGTTATAGCAGCAGCACATTAAAATAGACAGCGCTACTGCTATGTAACGTAGCAGCAGCGCATTTAGGCAATAATCGCTACTGCTAAATTAACTACAGATCTCACTAGCCTCATCCACAGATCACACTCACACACACTCATGATCTCCTCCTCACCCCACCCCATCGCCCCTCCCCCGATCTGCGCCGCTGTCGCCTCATCCTCCTCGCTGGACTCGGTACCGGCCTCCTCCTCCGTCCTCCCTCCACTCGCCGCTGGCCGCCCCCTCCTCGCTCCCCCTTCCTCCTCGATCCGTCCTCCCTCCACTCGCCGCCGGCCGGCCCCTCCTCGCTCCGCCTTCCTCCTCCATCCTACTATCTTCTCCCTCCTCGAGTCGCCCCTCCTTGTCCCTCCTCCCTGATACATTTTGATTTAGTAGGCTTTCACATGTAACATTTTGATTTAGTTGATTCAGTATGCTAGTGGATTTAGTATGCTAGTTGATTTAGTATGCTAGTTGATTTAGTCGATTTAGTTGATATGATTCAGTTGATTTAGTAGGCTAGTTGATTTAGTTGATTTAGAACATTTTGATTTAGTTTATTTAGTAGGCTAGTTGATTTAGTTGATTTAGTAGGCTAGTTGATTTAGAACATTTTGATTTAGTTGATTTAGTAAAATGGCGCCACCACCAGCACCACTATGTCGACTGTGCAAGTCAAGGTGCGCTAGCAGCCTTGCAACTGGCAAGCTGTTCGGCATCTACTTCCATCCGAGTTTTCGTCATGCGGCGGTAAGAAATTAGATGAAATGTAACAACTATTTTATTTTTAGTGTTGGCATTACTGCATTGTGTCATTTTGCTTTTCTTACACAGATCGTCCCATGCAATGTGAGGTTGAAATTCAACAAGTTGACAGGAGACACTGTGACATTTGAGGCTCCTGGGGGGCCGTACACTATGGAGGTCGAGAAAGGACGCAATATGTCACAGATTGGAGGAGATGGATGGGCCCATTTCCTCGCTCGCATGTGTCTTACTGGTGGTGAGTTGATCAGATTCTCCTTCAGAGCAGAAAGACCCAAGCTGGTTGTCATTTATATCAACCTGGTGGAAGATGATGAAGATGATGAAGATAATGAGGACCCACTCAATGAAGATGATGAGAACCCACTTCATGAAGCCATCATAGCTCAAAGAATGAGGCTGAGCGAGGAGGAGGTGTGCAACCTATGGGACATAATTCCGCCACGTGATGACTTTGTCGGGGGTGCCATTCGTGACCCGCCTGACAAGTACCATGGTCGATCGGCATGAAATGGTATGTTATACGTACTGCATGTAGTAATTTGATGATATATACATGTTGTATTGTTATACTTACAAATCTAGTCGATGATATACTTTAGTGTAGAGTCTGATCACATGCTTAGGCTATTTATTAATTGATATGTTTTTCTTATTCAAAGATTGCCAAAGAACCTATTTGTGAGTTGTGGTATCGAGCCTGATGAAGAAGGCTCAGTTGGACTACGCCTTACCACAAGGGGCTCCGTCACCACATGTACTTACCGCATGGGCACAGATGGTCGCACACACTTGAACTCGGTTGGGTGGAAGGGATTCCTCGTTGGCAAGAATCTTCGTGCTGGACAGGCCATCCTAATTACTATCAGGAACACCCACCGCCCAGGCTTGAGGATGATGATCGTCGTTGATATCATCTAGAACTACATATGTGTATGTGGCTATATCATCTAGAACTACATATGATGATCGTCGTCGATATCATGTAGAACTACATATGATGATCATTGTCGATATCATCTAGAACTAAATATGATGATTGTCATCGATGTCACCTTGTACTGCTTGAGGATGCATGTTCAGTATATATAAAATTGTTATCTAGTACTCCCTCGGTTCCAAATTACTCGTCGTGGTTTGAGTTCAAATTTGAACTAAAACCACGACGAGTAATTTCGAACCGAGGGAGTACTACCTAGTACCTATAATGCTTTATGAAATTGATATCTAGTAGTACCTAGTATCTGGAAATTGCAGTTTATCGAAGCCGGAATGGGGAAATGGTGAAAGATATAACAGTAGCGCTGGACCGGGAAATCGCTACAGCTAAGTAATAGCAGCGCGTTCTTGAAAAGCGCTGCTGCTATAGTCAATAGTGGTAGCGCGGGTACAGGCAATGCTACTACTAAGAGTTAGCTGTAGCGCCTTATTGGTAGCGCGGCTACCCGCACTGCTGATAGGCCTAAAACCCGCGCTGCAGCTAGCCTTTTCCCTAGTAGTGCTTGGGTGCTTTGTGCATCCTAGACGGTTGAGGTCACCTCGGAGCCATATTCCATTGTGGTGAAGCTTCGTGGTTTCGTTGGGAGCCTCCAATTAAGTTGTGGAGTTTGCTCCAACCTTGTTTGTAAAGGTCCGGTTGCCGCCTCCAAGGGCACCAATAGTGGAATCACAGCATCTCGCATTGTGTGAGGGCGTGAGGAGAATACGGTGGCCCTAGTGGCTTATTGGGGAGCATTGTGCCTCCACACCGCTCTAACGGAGACGTACTTCCCCTCAAAAGGAAGGAACTTCGGTAACACATCCTCGTCTTCACCGGGTCCACTCTTGGTTATGTCTTACCTTTACTTGTGCAAGCTCATTAGTGTTACTTCTCTTGCTTGCATGTTTGTTTGTTGTTGTTGCATCATATAGGTTTCTCACCTAGTTGCATATCTAGACAACCTACTTTGATGCAAAGTTTAATTTGGTAAAGAAAAGTTAAAAATTGTTAGTTGCCTATTCACCCCCCTCTAGTCAACCATATCGATCCTTTCAATTGGTATCAGAGCCTCGTCTCTTTATTAAGGACTTTGCCGTCCGAAGAGTATGGTTGATACCATAGACGGTGTGGAGGAACACTCCGGTGTGAATCCGATCTCGTCTACGGGCGATGGGGGAACCTTGATCTCTCATGAGGAGTTCAATGCGGCCTTGGAGACATTGAAAACCTCCATGACGACCGAGGTTGAAAGCATGTTTACTAAATTCATTGAAGGGCTTAAACTCTCCACCGCACCGTGCAAAGTGGGTGATCCCACTGACAAGGTGACGGATGCTATCTCCGACAAGTGGGAAGCTAGTAGTGAAAAGGCTCCTTCTTCTAGTAGTAAAAATGGCACTGGCATCTTTTCTCATGTGGAACCACCACTTGTTTATGGTGGACCGGTTCCTTCCACTCATTTGAATCATGCCGGTCCCCCCCCTAAGATTGTGAAAAATGAGGACTTTGATTCTTAGGTTTATCGCTTTAAGCGACATTTAAATCATGTGAACACTAATCTTTGGAGAATCATTGAAGAAGGTTTCCATCCGCATGATCCAAGCAACTTCACTCCTCGAGAAGCCACGGATAATCAATTCAATGAGAATGCTCTCTTCATCATTCAAGATGCAATTCCACCCGAAGATCTACCTCATCTTCGGCCCTTCGCCTTGGCCAAAGATGCATGGCTTTGTGTTGTTTCTCTCTACCAGGGAAGCGCAAGCATTCAACGCTCCAACTATGAAGTAGTGCAAGATGAAGCCGATGAGTTTCCAATGAAATAAGATGAAGAACCTCATGAGCTTTATCGGAGAGTAACCAAACTCGCGGTCTCACTCCGAGATCACGGGAGCAAGGACACGAATGAAAATTGGATCAAGCGCAAATTCCTCAAGGCAATGATGCCTTACCACAAGGCCATGTCCTCCGTTATTCGTCAAAGGCCGGACTTCCACACTTTGACCTCAAGTGAAGTGTTTGATGAGTTTGTGGCTATGAACATCTTGGACAAGACCACCGACAATGCGGTGCTTCGTTCTCAAAGGGCAAAGAAGCCCAACCTTGCATCGAAGGCCATGGTTTGCGTTGAAGAAGAAGAAGGGGAAGAAGAGGAAAGCAACCCCGAAGATACAAAGTATGCATATCATGAACATATGGCACTTGCTTCAAGGCAATTTTGGAGTAAGAAAAACTCAAGGCCAAACTTCAACAAGAACAACTCAAGTGGCACAAAGAGCAAGCAACGTGTAAGGACTTGCTACAATTGTGGCAATGTGAGTCATTTTGTTGCGGAGTGCCCGTTTGAGAAGAGGGAAGACAATGGTGGCAAGCTCATTCGAAAGGACAAAGCCAAGTCTTTCCCCCAACAGGAGCAACTTCATCAAGAAAACCCCTCACAAGGCATTGGTGGTTCAAGAAGAGTACCATGAGGATGATGATGATGAAGATGGTGAGTCGGTTTCCATGGCCTCCGTTGCCATTGCAAAAACTCCACGGATATCTCTCGTCGACTCACCCAATGAGAATATCACCGCCAAGTGCCTCATGGCTAAAGCCACCAACAAGGTAACTCCCAACATCAAAACTACCATCATTAATAATCCTTCCTTGACGGATTGCATTGATGAATGTGAGGGATCTAATGTGGAAGAAAATGAGTTTGAGTCCTTTATGGGTAAACTCAAGGGTAAATCCAAGAAGCATTTTGTAGCTCTCTTGGAACAACTTGGTGAAGCCAATGACGTGATCGAGTCTCATGAAGATACCATCTCCAAGATGGAGGGGCATAGTCGTGACTATGCCGATGAGATTTCAGATCTTTTCAATGCTCTTGAGGAAGAGCGTGGTCTTCGTTTGGCTCTTGAGGAGTCACCCAATGATGATCATGCTAAGTTAAAGAAAGATCTTGATCGTGCTATCGTTGCTTCTCATGTGCTAAACTCCGAGAAGGCCAAACTTGGGGTTGATCTTGTTAGACTCAAAGAGGAGTTTGATCTACTTGACAAGGCTCACAAGGTCTTGAAGGGTGCTCATGCTAGCCTCAAAGAGTCTCATGATCAACTCCAAGGAAAGCTAACCAAGGAGAAAGCCACCTTTCCTCATATGATGTTAATTGAAAATGCAAATGCTACTAACCCGTGTTGTGAGCATGTGCATCTTGTTGAGGAGAACGCTTGTCGGATTTCGGGTTCCGGCAGACCCTTGAGGTTCGAACACTAGGGTGCGCGCGGAGATTTCGCCTCCTACCTACCTGCACCCCTCCACCTTGCTAGGATCTGAACTATGGAAAAAACAACACAAGAGGCACAGGGTTTATACTGGTTCGAGCCACCGTTGTGGTGTAATACCCTACTCCAGTGTGTGGTGTGGTGGATTGCCTCTTGGGCTGATGATGATGAACAATACAAGGAAGAACAGCCTCGCGAGGGTCTGTTCTTGGCTGGGGTGATGAACTGTTGAGAGGAGCTCAGTCACCTCTCTCTCTCTCTCTCTCTCTCTCTCTCTCTCTCTTTCTGGTCTTCTCTCTCTCTCTCTTTCCCTGCTTCTGCCTACCTCTCTTTTCGTCCCTTTGCTCTGTGGGTGGCTGGTCCTATTTATAGAGGCCCTGGTCCTCTCCCCAAATATCGAGCGGGAAGGGAGCCAACAATGGCGGGCTAATTTGAAGGGGGACAACTAGTATCAACTATCCTGACAAAAGTAGTCTTCGCCTGCACAAAGCTCTGGTGATGGCGCCGTCTTGGGCTTCACGGTGACCTCCGTCTCGTAGTCCTCCTGGTCTTGGTCTCGTTGCACCGAAATGGCAACCTTTGCCTGATGCCTCGGTACTCCGCGGCTGCGCTTTCCCCCTTTGCACCAAAGGGGAAGGGAGGATGCTGCGCGGGCTAGCACCCGCCTGGCGCCCCCGGTCGTCATGGCTTGCGTCACGGGCACCTCGTGAGGTACCCCGCCTTGATCTCTCCGCCTCCTCGAGAGCTGGGCTGACGAGGCCGCGCCTGAGGAAGCTCCGCGTCGTCCGCCCCGCGAGGCTTGGCCCCTCGCGAGGGTCTTGGGTTTGTGTTGGTGAGGATGGGCCGCGCTGGGCCCCCCTTTGAGCCACGCCGCAGGTTGCAGGCAGGCAAGTCTGGGGACCCCTGTTCCCAGAACGCCGATAGTAGCCCCCGGGCCCAAGGCGCACCCGGACTTGGCCGTGTAGGGAGGCGGAAGGGCAAGAGCGAAGCGCCACGGGCCCTAACAGCCTACGGCCTTGGGCGCCGCGTGGCGGTTGATTGGACGTGGGCGTCTCCACTTCCCCATGGCGCCTCGGCAACTGCATGGATTGGACAAGTCCCTACATGCAAAGCGGGTCATAATTACCTGCGATCGTGGGGGCCGTTGGTTGGCCATCGCCAGTTATAAGTACGGACCGACGCGCGCCCTTCCAGTTCATCCCTCCTTGCTTCTCCCTTTCTTCATGGCCCCGTCAAGGAAGTTCTCGGCCGCAGAGAAGGGGAAGGCTCACCAGGTTGAGCCCGCATCTACCCCACCCAAGCGCGGCCGAGGGCGCCCTCGTAAACATCCTGTGGCCACCACGGTGGCTCCTCGCGGCCGTGGAGGCGATCTTCAGCATAGCAACAGGCGGATTGTTGCGGCCGGGGCGCGCGCTCTGGCTGCACGTCCTCCTAGGCCGCGCTTTCGCGCTGCTGAAGTGCTGCCGGAGTTTGTCGTGTGGTCGGCGGGGCCGACCAGCACTCGGCTTCTGCTTCCTCGCTTCCTCCTTGGCGATCTCCCGACCGGCGCCCCGGGCGGCCTCTGGCTTCAGGCCGACAGCTGCTGCAGCCGGGCCTCATGGGTCTCACTGGAGGTCTCCGCGGCCGGGAGCCTGTTCTTGGCCCGCGGTTGGCAGACGTTTGCCCGCGCGCGTGGCCTGAGCCGTCGGTGCACCCTACACTTCAAGTTCGACGGCGATGCCACCCTCTACGTGAGGGTGTTTGGGGAAGATGGTCGCCGCGCAGGGTGTTGCCCCGAGGGTGACGACCGCGGCTGGGAACCCAACTCCAGCGATGATGGAGAGGGCAGCGCTCGCGCGGCCGGCGGCGCTCAGGGTTCCTCAAGCTCCCCCGGTTCTTCTTCAGGCGGCGATTCTTCTAGCAGTGGCCGCGGTCAGCCTCCGCGCCGCCGTATCTACTTAGGAGGTGGCAACGTGTAACACCCCGGATGTAACTTTCCCAATTTGTACTCCAACTCTTGCCGTTTCCGGCGTAGTTATATTTATTTCCTCGAGTTCGGGTTTTGTCTCCGTGTGTTGTTGTCGTTGTCATGCATCTCATATCATGTCATCATGTGCACTGCATTTGCATACGTGTTCATCTCATGCATTCGAGCATTTTCCCCGTTGTCCGTTTTGCATTCCGGCGCTTCGTTCTCCTCCGGTGGCCATTTCTAGCTTTGTTTCGTGTGTGGGGATTAAACATTTCTGGATTGAACCGAGACTTGCCAAGAGGCCTTGGTTTACTACCAGTAGACCGCCTGTCAAGTTTCGTACCATTTGGACTTCGTTTGATACTCCAACGGTTAACCGAGGGACCGAAAAGGCCTTGTGTGTGTTGCAGCCCAACACCCCTCCAATTTGGCCCAAAACCCACCAAACTCTGCTCCATGTCCTAGAGCGTTCGATCATGATCGCGTGGCCGAAAACCGCACATCATTTGGACTCTCCTAGCTCCACTTATGCCGATATATACACCCCCATTCCAAATTCGCGGATCCTCTCCTCCCTAACCCTAAAAAAGTCCCAGATCCGCGCCGGCCGGACACGTCCGCCCCAGCCGGACGCGTCCGCTCCGAGCCACCAGCCACCCCGCGCTCGCCACGTGGCAAGCCGCCGCCGTCCCCGCCCGCGGCCCGGCCGGCCCGTAGCTGGCCCCCGCCAGCCCGAGGCCGCCGCCGCCCGCGCCCTTCGCCCGCCGCCGTCGCCCTCCACTCCGGTGCCGCGCCGCCGCGGCCCGCCCCGCCGGCCGCCGTCGCCACATCGTCGCCGGGCCGGCGTCGCCGCCCCGAGCCACCGCGGAGCTCGCCGGTGTCGCCCGGCCCGCAGCCGGCCCCGGCTCCGGCCACCCCGGCCCCCGGCGCCGCCACCCCGACCACCGGACGTCGCCCCCGCCGGCCGCCGTCCTCGTCTTCGCCAGAGTCGCCTCGGGAGGCGCGCCCCGACCCAGTTGCTACAGTGATCCGAAACCCTAGATCCAGATCTGGGTAGTTTTTTTCCACCAAGTCCTCAGAATTTTTAGTCCAAGTGCTCCTATTCGAGGCCCCGTAACTTTGCCTCCGTAGCTCCGACTTGGGCATATAGCATATCAAATGTTCATCTCAGAGAGTACATCATTTCATTCAATTGAATCATTTTCATTTGAGCTCATCTTGATGCCCGAAATGCTGTTAGAAGAGGGCTACTTGAGTTAATTGTCAGATCGGTTACTCTGTTTAGCACTTTTGTCATTTTTGCCATGATTATTGTGTGCATGCTATGCCCGTGAGTTCTACATATGTTTTGTTAAGAGTTTTGTCATCTATCCATAGGTGCAACCCATGTAGTTTTAGGATGTGTGTGGTGACTTGTGCAAGCTTGCAAAGTGGTGCACTTGCTAATTCTGTTTTCAGGGACTTAGTAGTTTCACTAAGTCTGGGATTGATTAGTTCATGATGCCATATGTTCTTGTTGTTTCCTAGTGATCCGTGCCTCTTTTGAGGATGATCAGTAAGGGAGTTTTGTTAACCATGTAGTGCTCTATCCATCCATGTCTTTGTTTGAAATTATGGAGCACGCTATCTTGAGTCAATCGAGCTCTACTTTTGCTTCGTTGTGAATCTGGGCAGATCGTCAACTTGTTTGCTATTTTGCCGATGTTATTGTAGTTGATCCGTGCATGCTATGCCATTGTTCTTGCCATGTCTAGCTTGTATTTTGTGCCTTATTTATGGGTGTATGCTTGCCTTGCCATGACTTGCACCGTAGTGAGTGCATCGAGCTCGTAAACATGCCTTCGTGAGTTATATTTCAGCATGTCCCAGTTTTCACTAAGTCTGAAAACTGATTATGTTTTTGCTATGTTCGTGTGCTTGTTAGTATATTTTGTGATCCCTTTTGGCTCAAGGTAACTAAGGGACTTTTGTTAAGCTTGTTGAGTAGCTTCATGCCATGTCTTTCTTTGTCATGTTCAGGTCCTGTAGCATGTTATTTTGTTGCTCCGAAGAGGGCTATATGATCTGAAATTCCAGACAAGTGTTAATTTCACCAAGTCTGAGATCTGTTTTACCATTTGCGTTTTTGCTATGCTTGTTTGAACCTGTTAATGGATGAATTGGCCGTAGCTCAGTGCTAGACTTTTGTTAAGCATCTTGTGTGCATCCCTTCTATGTATTTTGTTTTTATGTTTGGGTGCTGTAGCATGTTCATCTCATTGCATTTAGAAGCCTACTTGCTGTAAATCGCAGACCGGTGTCATTTTTGAATCGCTTGCCATTTCCAAACCGTAACTCCGATTCCGGCGTTCTTTATATCGTTTTCAAGCGATTTCATCTCATATTTCCAGTGGCACCCTTGGAATTCCAAGTTGAGGCCAGGTTCATGCATTTTCCTGTCATATCTTGCATTTTTGCATCCCGCATCGCATCCCGCATAGCATATCATCTTTGCATCATGTTGTTTGAGTTTGCACATGGTTGATTGTGTCCTTGTTGCTTGTTTGTCTTGTTTGGGTAGAGCCGGGAGACGAGTTCGCTAACGAGGAGCCCGTTGAGTTTGCTATTGAGGATCCAGTCAACTCTGACAACTGTGCAGGCAAGATGATCATACCCTCGAAATCACTACTATCTTTGCTATGCTAGCTTGCTCGCTCTTTGTCTATGCCATTGCTACGATGCCTACCACTTGCTTGAAAGCCTCCTAAATTGCCATGTCAAACCTCTAACCCACCATTGTCCTAGCAAACCGTTGATTGGCTATGTTACCGCTTTGCTCAGCCCCTCTTATAGCGTTGCTAGTTGCAGGTGAAGATTGGAGGCCGTTCCTTGTTGGAACATCTTTTATTTAATTGTTGGGATATCATTATATTGCCATGTTATCTTAAATGCATCTATATACTTGGTAAAGGGTGGAAGGCTCGGCCTCTCTCCTAGTGTTTTGTTCCACTCTTGCCGCCCTAGTTTCCGTCATATCGGTGTTATGTTCCCGGATTTTGCGTTCCTTACGCGGTTGGGTTATAATGGGAACCCCTTGATAGTTCGCCTTGATTAAAGCTTTTCCAGCAATGACCAACCTTGGTCTTACCATTTGCCACCTAGCCTCTTTTCCCTCGGGTTTCCGGAGCCCGCGGGTCATCTTATTTTAACCCCCCTGGGCCAGTGCTCCTCTGAGTGTTGGTCCAAACTAGAGTCCTGTGCAGCGCCCCCTCGGGGAAACTCGAGGTTTGGTTTTAGTTGTATGGAGCGCTCATCTGAGTGTGCCCTGAGAAAGAGATATGTGCAGCTCCTATCAGGATTTGTCAGCACATTCGGGCGGTGTTGCTGGTCTTGTTTTAACCTGTCGAAGTGTCTTGAGTTACCGAGATACCGAGTCTGATCAGAACGTCTTGGGAGGAGGTCTATTCCTTCGTTGACCGTGAGAGCTTGTCATGGGCTAAGTTGGGACTCCCCTGCAGGGATTGAACTTTCGAAAGCCGTGCCCGCGGTTATGGGCAGATGGGAATTTGTTAATGTCCGGTTGTAGATAACTTGAACCTTAATTAATTAAAATGAATCAACTGAGTGTGTTACCGTGATGGCCTCTTCTCGGCGGAGTCCGGGAAGTGGACACGGTGTTGGAGTAATGTTTGCGCAGGTTGTTCTCTAGCTTCCTGCTCGTGCTTTGCCTCCACTTCTCGCTCTCCTTTGCGAATAAGTTAGCCACCATACTTGCTAGTCGCTTGCTGCAGCTCCACTCATATTTTACCTTGCCATTCCTATAAGCTTGAATAGTCTTGATCGCGAGGGTGCGAGATTGCTGAGTCCCCGTGGCTCACAGATTACTATTACACCAGATGCAGGGCCTGATGATTCCGCTCCAGGAGACGCGTATGATCTCAAGTGGGAGTTCGATGAAGACTCTCAACGATACTACGTTTCCTTTCCCGATGATCAGTAGTGGTGCCCAGTTGGGGGTGATTGGGACCGTGTCGCATATTGGGTTCTTTTTTATTTTGGCGCCGTAGTCGGGCCATGAGTGTATGCATGATGTAATGTTATTTATGTACTTGATTGACGTGGCGAGTGTAAGCCAACTATGTTATCTCCCCTTTTATTATTACATTACATGGGATGTTTGTGAAGATTGCCTAACTTGCGACATATGCCTTCAATGCGATTATGTCTCTAAGTTGTGCCTCGACACGTGGGAGCTATAGTCGCATCGAGGGTGTTACAAGTTGGTAATCAGAGCCTTCCCCGACCTTAGGAGCCCCATTGCTTGATCATTTTTAGCGGCCGAGTTGTGTCTAGAAAAATGTTTCGAGTCTTTAGGAATTATATATCGGAGAGATTAGGAATTCTTTTTACTTCCCAGTCTCCTCATCGCTCTGGTAAGGCATCCTGACGTAGAGTTTTGACTCTTCTCTTCTCAAATTTCACTAAAATTTTTTTTAGGATCACGCGGGTATCTTGGAATCATTCCGATGGTTTTATGATGAGAACTTTGTCTTGGTGCCTCCTGTCAGGGGTTTAGTGGAAGTGTCCCGGGGAGTTGAGCTCTGAGGTGTTGTCATCATAATTTTATCGTTGCAATTCTGGAATACCTGAGTTTAGTACGCCGACATCGAAAATCTCTTTTATGCAGTTCGTTGGTGAGATAACCTCGACGCCACCCAGTACTGGGGCGGGAGTTCGGGAGTATCACCATAACTTGTATAACGGATGCTTTTCGAAGGTTGAGGTAGATGGTTTCCGAAGGTTTCTTGGTTATGTGTTGAAGGATGGATACAGCTGGATGTAGGAATTGCTAGTTTGGGTGAGATATTATGCTTCCCCTGTATCCCCAACACCTGATTGCATAACCGGAAAGGTTCGGGAGTTTCATAGGTGGGAATTCTAGTAGCTCTAGTTCTTCTTCCACGGATATTGGTTTGAGATTGGGATTTCTTACCGATTATTCGTTCTTGATCCGTACCTTGTTGATTTATTTCTCTACCTTAATTCTACGTGGCTTCTCAATTTATGGATATGTGACCATTTCAAGAGGAATGCATTCATTCATTTTGTTCGGATGTGAAGACTATATGTTGCAATTTTCATTCCATTGGATTCAGCTTCAATATTTATCTGTCAATGTGCTAATGGTGGTCAACCTCTTCAGGATGGCTCCTCCAACGCGCACGACTCCGAATCCTGATCCGCCACCACCTCCACCTCCTTCGGAGGCATGGCAAGCTGTGATGTCCGCAACCAATGCAAACACACAACTGACCATGCAAATTCTCCAACAGCGCAATCAAGGCAGTCAAGGGAATCAAGGCAGCAATCAGAGTCACTTTGCTACACTCAACCTATTCCTTGCTAACGGGCCAAAGACTTTCAGCAATTGTGTTGAGGCAACCGATGCTGACGATTGGCTTGTGGATCTGTGCAAGCATTTCGAGTGCAGTAACGTCAGGCCTAAGGACTTTGTCAAGTTCGCTTCCTTCCAACTCAAAGATCAAGCTGCAGAATGGTTCCAGCAGTACAAGGACTCCAGAGGTGGACGTGTTATCACTTGGGATGATTTCCGTCTAGATTTCCGAGCTCATCATATTCCGCAGAGCGTGGTTGAAAGCAAGCGTGAGGAATTCCGCAATCTGAAGCAAGGCTCTTTGTCTGTCTATGACTATAACAAGTTGTTCCAGAAGCTCGCCCATTTTGCCAAGTAGGACATCCCTGATGAGAAGAGCATGATATATCAGTTCAGGGGTGGTCTCAGAGAAGAAATTCAGCTAGCTCTTGTCCTCTTCGAGCCCTTGAGATACGATGAGTTCTACAACATGGCACTGAAGCAAGAGGCTGCTCAGTTGAGGTGTGATTCTTACAAGAAGCGAGTCAGAGATGTTACTCCTTCTTCCTCTACTCAAGTGGCCAAGCAGCAGAAGTTTTGGCTTCCTCCTCCTCCGTTCCGTCAGCCGTATCAGCAGAAGAGCAAAGGTGGCAATGGTTCTTCCCACCCACCCAACCCTGGCTTTCAGAACAAGACTTCGTCTCAAGCTCCAAGATCGAGTGCTCCGTATCATCGTCCGCTTTAAGAGGTCACGTGCAACAAGTGCCAACAGAAGGGTCACTATGCCAACAAGTGTCTCAACCAGAGGCGTCTTCCTCCTCCTCCTCCTGTGAGATCGGCAAGTACAGCTGTGGTCAAGCATAACCCCAAGCATGCCAAGGTCAATTTGATGAATGCAGCTCAGGCAGAGGACTCGTCAGATGTGATCATGGGTAACCTTCCTGTTAATGATATTCCCACAAAAGTTCTTTTTAACACGGGTGCATCACATTGCTTCATTTCCAAACCTTTTGCATCAAAGTATGAGTGTGATTATCAGTATCTGCAAAGTTGCTTGCAAATTGTGTCACCGGGCAAGTAGATGACAGCTAACACCTGCGTCCCTGAGGTTACTATCACATTGGGTGACTACAAGTTCCTTTCTTCCCCAATTGTTCTTGGTAACTCGGATATTGATCTTATTCTCGGAATGGATTGGCTTTCTAAGCACAAGGCACATCTTGATTGTGCTGCCAGGCAGATTCAATTGACTCATTCGTTTGAGGATGTAATTGTCTTTGCCGCTCGGGATAATTCCATCCGTCTGTTTTCTCTCAATGAGAAGGGTGAATTGGATGCCATCTCTCAAATTCCAGTCGTTTGCGAATATTAAGACGTCTTTCCAGAAGAGTTCCCAGGAATGCCTCCGCACCGGCCAGTTGAATTCGTTATTGAACTTGAGCCTGGCACGGAACCTGTGTGCAAACGTCCTTATAAGCTCGGACCTGAAGAGTTGAAAGAGCTGAAGAAGCAACTCGATATGCAAGAGAAAATGGGTCTCATCCGGCCTAGTTCTTCTCCGTGGGGTTGTGGTGTTCTTTTTGTGAAGAAGAAGGATGGAACGGACCGACTTTGTGTTGATTACCGTCTAGTGAACAAGAAGACCATCAAGAACAAATACCCACTTCCCAACATCAATGAGCTGTTCGAACAACTCAAAGGTGCCCAAGTATTCTCCAAGCTTGATCTCCGTATGGGTTATCACCAGATTCACATTCTGAAGAAGATATTCCCAAGACAACATTCAGAACAAGCTTTGGTTCATATGAATACACTGTCATGTCTTTTGGTCTCGCCAACGCTCCTCCGACGTTCTCTCGCATGATAAACTTCATCTTAAACGCCTATACCAATGACTTGGTTTTGGTCTATCTCGATGACATTCTGGTTTTCTCGAAGAACAAGGAAGATCATGCCAAGCATTTGCGTTTGGTGCTTGATAAGCTCAGAGAACATCAGTTCTACGCCAAGTTCTCCAAGTGTGAATTTTGGCTTGATGAGGTTCTTTATCTTGGTCATATCATCTCCGCCAAGGGCATTGCCGTGAATCCTGAGAAGGTGTCTGCAATTGTGAATTGGGAACCTCCTCAGAACGTGAAGCAACTCCGCAGTTTTCTCGGTCTCGCAAGCTATTGCCGAAGATTCGTTGAAAACTTTTCCAAGATCGCGAAGCCTCATTCTAATCTTCTCCAGAAGCACGTCAAGTACGTTTGGTCTCCGGAGTGTGATGTTGCTTTCAACACTTTGAAAGAGAAATTGATCACTGCTCCAGTTCTGACTCCGCCTGATGAATCCAAACCGTACGAGGTCTTTTGTGATGCCTCTCTCCAAGGTCTTGGCGCAGTATTGATGCAAGAGAAGAAAGTTGTTGCTTATACATCTCGCCAGTTGAAGCCTAATGAGAAGAACTACCCCACTCATGATCTCGAGTTGGTGGCAGTTGTGCATGCTCTTTTGACTTGGAGACATCTTCTATTGGGAAGAAAAGTGGACATTTTCACTGATCTCAAGTACATCTTCACTCAGCCTAATCTCAACCTCAGGCAACTCGATGGGTCGAAATGATTCAAGAGTATAATCCGAGTATCGAGTATACTCCAGGCAAGGCCAATGTGATTGCTGACGCTTTGAGCATAAAGGCTTACTGCAACAGTCTGATTCTCAAGCCTTATCAACCCGAGCTTTGTGAAGCTTTCCGCAAACTTAACCTGCAAGTTGTTCCTCATGGTTTCCTCGCCAACCTTCAAGTCTCTCCTACCTTGGAAGACCAGATTCGCCAAGCCCAGCTTCTTGATGCTATGGTGAAGAAGGTGAAGATTGGGATTGCCAAGAGTTAGTCCAAGTACAAGTGCTACCGCCTTGATGACAAGGACACTCTCTTCTTCGAGGATCGTATTGTTGTGCCCAAAGGTGACCTCCGTAAAGTGATCATGAACGAGGCTCACAATTCTCTCCTCTCCATCCACCCTGGGAGCACAAAGATGTATCAGGACCTTAAGCAAGTTTATTGGTGGACTCGAATGAAGCGCGAGATCGCTCAATTCGTTAATGAATGTGATGTCTGCAGAAGAGTGAAGGCAGAACACCAAAGGCCAGTAGGTCTCCTCCAACCTCTTGCCATTCCAGAATGGAAGTTTGACCACATTGAAATGGACTTCATGACTGGGTTTCCAAAGTCCAAGCGTGGCAATGATGCTATATTCGTTATCATCGACAAACTCACCAAAGTGGCTCACTTTCTGCCTATCAAAGAGTCGATCACTGCAGCTCAATTGGAGGAACTCTATACCTCTCTCATTGTCTCTCTGCACGGTATTCCTCAAGTGATCTCTTCAGACTGTGGCAGCATCTTTACCTCAAAGTTTTGGGATTCTTTTCAGAAGGCCATGGGCACCAACAGCCGCTTCAGCACTGCTTTCCATCCTCAACAAGCGGTCAAGTCGAGCATGTCAGCCAGATTCTTGAAGATATGCTCAGGGCTTGTGTGATCTCCTTCGGCATGAAGTGGGAGGATTGTCTTCCTTATGCTGAATTCTCCTACAACAACAGTTTTCAAGCAAGTTGGGCAAGGCCCCTTTTGAAATTCTGTATGGCAGGAAGTGCCGTACCCCTCTCAACTGGTCTGAAACCGGCGAACGTCAGCTTTTGGGTAATGACTTAATCACAGAAGCAGAAGAAATGTGCAAAGTCATTCGAGATAACCTCAAAGCAGCCCAATCCTGTCAGAAGAGCTACTATGATAGTAAGCACCGTGATTTGGCTTTCGAGATTGGAGATCATGTTTACCTCCGCATCTCTCCTATGAAAGGTGCTCGTCGCTTCGGTATCAAAGGGAAGCTTGCCCCTAGATACATGTGACCTTTCAAGATTGTCAGCAAGAGAGGCGACCTCGCCTATCAACTCGAGCTTCCTTCAAACTTTGCAAATGTTCATGACGTGTTCCATGTCTCTCAGCTTCGAAAGTGCTTCAAGACTCCTGACCGCACCGTCAACTTCGAGGACATTGAGCTCCAAGAAGATCTCTCTTATCGTGAGCACCCAGTTGCTATTCTTGAAGAGACTGAACGCAAGACTCGCAACAAGTCAATCAAATTTCTCAAAGTCAAGTGGTCACACCATTCCGAACGTGAAGCTACCTGGGAACACGAGGATCACCTCCGTTCTGAGTACCCGGCGTTCTTTCAGTCCTAGATCTCGGGACGAGATCCTTTCGTAGTGGTGGAGTGTTGTAACACCCCGGATGTAACTTTCCCAATTTGTACTCCAACTCTTGCCGTTTCTGGCGTTAAGTTATATTTATTTCCTCGGGTTCGGGTTTTGTCTCCATGTGTTGTTGTCGTTGTCATGCATCTCATATCATGTCATCATGTGCACTGCATTTGCATACGTGTTCATCTCATGCATTCGAGCATTTTCCCCGTTGTCCGTTTTGCATTCCGGCGCTTCGTTCTCCTCCGGTGGCCATTTCTAGCTTTCTTTCGTGTGTGGGGATTAAACATTTCCGGATTGGACCGAGACTTGCCAAGCGGCCTTGGTTTACTACCGGTAGACCGCCTGTCAAGTTTCGTACCATTTGGACTTCGTTTGATACTCCAACGGTTAACCGAGGGACCGAAAAGGCCTTGTGTGTGTTGCAGCCCAACACCCCTCCAATTTGGCCCAAAACCCACCAAACTCTGCTCCATGTCCTAGAGCGTTCGATCATGATCGCGTGGCCGAAAACCGCACCTCATTTGGACTCTCCTAGCTCCACTTATGCCTATATATACACCCCCCATTCCAAATTCGCGGATCCTATCCCCCCTAACCCTAAAAAAAATCCCAGATCCGCGCCGGCCGGACACGTCCGCCCCGGCCGGACGCGTCCGCTCCAAGCCGCCAGCCACCCTGCGCTCGCCACGTGGCAAGCCGCCGCCGTCCCCGCCCGCGGCCCGGCCGGCCCGCAGCCGGCCCCCGCCAGCCCGAGGCCACCGCCGCCCGCGCCCTTCGCCCGCCGCCGTCGCCCTCCACTCCGGAGCCGCGCCGCCGGCCGCCGTCGCCACCTCGTCGCCGGG
The DNA here is from genome assembly GCF_018294505.1 of Triticum aestivum. Taxonomy (NCBI): domain Eukaryota; kingdom Viridiplantae; phylum Streptophyta; class Magnoliopsida; order Poales; family Poaceae; genus Triticum; species Triticum aestivum. The sequence goes on along the minus strand of NC_057806.1, from coordinate 357,847,314 downwards.
CCTCCGCAGCCGCCGTCGCCGCCCCGAGCCGCCGCGGAGCTCGCCGGCGTCGCCCGGCCCGCAGCCGGCCCCAGCTCCGGCCACCTCGGCCCCCGGCGCCGCCGCCCCGGCCAACGGACGTCGCCCCCGCCGGCCGCCGTCCTCGTCTTCGCCAGAGTCGCCTCGGGAGGCGGGCCCCGACCCGGTTGCTACAGTGATCCGAAACCCTAGATCCAGATCTGGGTAGTTTTTTTTCCACTAAGTCCTCAGAATTTTTAGTCCAAGTGCTCCTGTTTGAGGCTCCGCAACTTTGCATCCGTAGCTCCGATTTGGGCATATAGCATATCAAAATGTTCATCTCAGAGAGTACATCATTTCATTCCATTGAATCATTTTCAGTTGAGCTCATCTTGATGCCCGAAATGCTGTTAGAAGAGGGCTACTTGAGTTAATTGTCAGATCGGTTACTCCGTTTAGCACTTTTGTCATTTTTGCCATGATTATTGTGTGCATGCTATGCCCATGAGTTCTACATATGTTTTGTTAAGGGTTTTGTCATCTATCCAGAGGTGCAACCCATGTATTTTTAGGATGTGTGTGGTGACTTGTGCAAGCTTGCAAAGTGGTGCACTTGCTAATTCTGTTTTCAGGGACTTAGTAGTTTCACTAAGTCTGGGATTGATTAGTTCATGATGCCATATGTTCTTGTTGTTTCCTAGTGATCCGTGCCTCTTTTGAGGATGATCAGTAAGGGAGTTTTGTTAACCATGTAGTGCTCTATCAATCCATGTCTTTGTTTGCAATTATGGAGCAACCTAGCTTGAGTCAATCGAGCTCTACTTTTGCTTCGTTGTGAATCTGGGCAGATCGTCAACTTGTTTGCGATTTTGCCGATGTTATTGTAGTTGATCCGTGCATGCTATGCCATTGTTCTTGCCATGTATAGCTTTTATTTTGTGCCTTCTTTATGGGTGTATGCTTGCCTTGCCATGACTTGCACCATAGTGAGTGCATCGAGCTCGTAAACATGCCTTCGTGAGTTATATTTCAGCATGTCCCAGTTTTCACTAAGTCTGAAAACTGATTATGTTTTTGCTATGTTCGTGTGCTTGTTAGTATATTTTGTGATCCCTTTTGGCTCAAGGTCACTAAGGGACTTTTGTTAATCTTGTTGAGTAGCTCCATGCCATGTCTTTCTTTGTCATGTTCAGGTCCTGTAGCATGTTATTTTGTTGCTCCGAAGAGGGCTATATGATCTGAAATTCCAGACAAGTGTTAATTTCACTAAGTCTGAGATCTGTTTTACCATTTGCGTTTTTGCCATGCTTGTTTGAACCTGTTAATGGATGAATTGGCCGTAGCTCAGTGCGTAAGCATCTTGTGTGCATCCCTGCCATGTATTTTGTTTTTATGTTTGGGTGCTGTAGCATGTTCATCTCATTGCATTTAGAAGCCTACTTGCTGTAAATCGCAGACCGGTGTCATTTTTGAATCGCTTGCCATTTCCAAACCGTAACTCCGATTCCGGCGTTCTTTATATCATTTTCAAGCAATTTCATCTCATCTTTCCACTGGCACCCTTGGAATTCCAATTTGAGGCCAGGTTCATGCATTTTCCTGTCATATCTTGCATTTTTGCATCCCGCATCGCATCCCGCATAGCATATCATCTTTGCATCGTGTTGTTTGAGTTTGCACGTGGTTGATTGTGTCCTTGTTGCTTGTTTGTCTTGTTTGGGTAGAGCCGGGAGACGAGTTCGCTAACGAGGAGCCCGTTGAGTTTGCTATTGAGGATCCAGTCAACTCTGACAACTATGCAGGCAAGATGATCATACCCTCGAAATCACTACTATCTTTGCTATGCTAGCTTGCTCGCTCTTTGTCTATGCCATTGCTACGATGCCTACCACTTGCTTGAAAGCCTCCTAAATTGCCATGTCAAACCTCTAACCCACCATTGTCCTAGCAAACCGTTGATTGGCTATGTTACCGCTTTGCTCAGCCCCTCTTATAGCGTTGCTAGTTGCAGGTGAAGATTGGAGGCCGTTCCTTGTTGGAACATCTTTATTTAATTGTTGGGATATCATTATATTGCCATGTTATCTTAATGCATCTATATACTTGGTAAAGGGTGGAAGGCTCGGCCTCTTGCCTAGTGTTTTGTTCCACTCTTGCCGCCCTAGTTTCCGTCATATCGGTGTTATGTTCCCGGATTTTGCGTTCCTTACGCGGTTGGGTTATAATGGGAACCCCTTGATAGTTCGCCTTGATTAAAGCTTTTCCAGCAATGCCCAACCTTGGTCTTACCATTTGCCACCTAGCCTCTTTTCCCTCGGGTTTCCGGAGCCTGCAGGTCATCTTATTTTAACCCCCCCGGGCCAGTGCTCCTCTGAGTGTTGGTCCAAACTAGAGTCCTGTGTGGCGCCCCCTCGGGGAAACTCGAGGTTTGGTTTTAGTTGTATGGAGCGCTCATCTGAGTGTGCCCTGAGAAATAGATATGTGCAGCTCCTATCGGGATTTGTCGGCACATTCGGGCGGTGTTGCTGGTCTTGTTTTAACCTGTCGAAGTGTCTTGAGTTACCGAGATACCGAGTCTGATCGGAACGTCTTGGGAGGAGGTCTATTCCTTCGTTGACCGTGAGAGCTTGTCATGGGCTAAGTTGGGACTCCCCTGCAGGGATTGAACTTTCAAAAGTCGTGCCCGCGGTTATGGGCAGATGAGAATTTGTTAATGTCCGGTTGTAGATAACTTGAACCTTAATTAATTAAAACGAATCAACTGAGTGTGTTACCGTGATGGCCTCTTCTCGGCGGAGTCCGGGAAGTGGACACGGTGTTGGAGTAATGTTTGCGCAGGTTGTTCTCTAGCTTCCCGCTCGTGCTTTGCCTCCTCTTCTCGCTCTCCTTTGCGAATAAGTTAGCCACCATACTTGCTAGTCACTTGCTGCAGCTCCACTCATATTTTACCTTGCCATTCCTATAAGCTTGAATAGTCTTGATTGCGAGGGTGCGAGATTCCTAAGTCCCCGTGGCTCACAGATTACTATTACACCTGATGCAGGGCCTGATGATTCCGCTCCAGGAGACGCGTATGAGCTCAAGTGGGAGTTCGACGAAGACTCTCAACGATACTACGTTTCCTTTCCCGATGATCAGTAGTGGTGCCCAGTTGGGGGTGATTGGGACCGTGTCGCATGTTGGGTTCTCTTTTATTTTGGCGCCGTAGTCGGGCCATGAGTGTATGCATGATGTAATGTTATTTATGTACGTGATTGACGTGGCGAGTGTAAGCCAACTATGTTATCTCCCCTTTTATTATTACATTACATGGGATGTTTGTGAAGATTGCCTAACTTGCGACATATGCCTTCTATGCGATTATGTCTCTAAGTCGTGCCTCGACACGTGGGAGCTATAGTCGCATCGAGGGTGTTACACAATGTGTCCGCCCGCCGTCGTGCCCTGGTGAAGCGCGAGAGGGAGTCCGCCTGAGCTCCGGAGGCAGCTCGGGCCTTCCCTGTGGGCCGGTGTGAGACGAGCTGCACCAGATTTGTTCTTTCCTTTTCCTTTTCCCTGCGTAACAAAGACAATAGTGTGGAGCCCCGCGGGGGCGTGTTTGGGTTAGTGCTATTAATCATCGTTTTGCTTTCGTTACCGTACCTTCCGGCTACGTGCCTGAGCGTGGATAGTTCCCGGCCCCGGCCATGGGGGGCGACCGACCCAGGCCCTATGTTTGTTTCGCGGTGCCCGTGGGGCACGGACTGGAGGGGTGCTCCTATAAGGGGCCCAGGTCACGAACTCTTTGAATGACTAGGATAGGAACACTCGCGAGGGCGCTCAGCTGCCCCCCTCGCGAGGTCTTGCGCAAGAGAAATCGAGGCAGGAGAGTGAAAAGTCGAAGAACCACAAGCCAAAGACGACAACAACTTCAATAAAACTTTGAATGAGAAGGAACAAGCCAACTGCGGAAAGCAAATGAAAAGCCGCGTCCGACACCTAATCTAGTCTTCGACGTCTTCTCACCAGCGCGGAGCTAAGTGCTGCCACTGGGTGTGGGAGGGAGCCCCAGGGCCTGAGGCCGGCGCTCCTGAGACTCCGGGGCGTGTACAACCCCACTCATTATTACGTGAGAGTGTCACGGGCGGCGAGCTTCATAGGCGTTGGCCTTCTTCACAGGCTCCGGGCCTTTTCCCAAATGCGATGGCTTCACAGGCATTCGCCTTCTTCACAGGCTCTGGGCCTTTTCCAAAACGCGATAGCTTCACAGGCATTCGCCTTCTTCACAGGCTCTGGGCCTTTTTAGGGGTAGAACCTCCGGAGGTGCTGGATGTTACACACATTCTGGACTGGCACCCCCTCCTGAGTCTCCAAGCGCGCGGAGCCGGGCCTGGAAACATGAACAACTTTGAATGGGCCCTCCCACATGGGAGAGAGCTTGTGCAGCCCCTCCCTGGAGAGGACCCGCCTGAGCACGAGGTCTCCTACCTCGAGAGTTCTGGGGCGGATGCTGCAGCAGTGATATCGCCGCAGTGCTTGTTGGTATCTCGCCACTCGTAGCGTGGCTTCTCGGCGACGTTCCTCCCCCAGCACGAGGTCCATCCCCCGCATGGCGTCCTGCTGCGCCTCGTCAAACGCCAGGACCCGCGCGGAGCGACGTATGACCTCATGAGGGAGGACCGCTTCGGCTCCATAGACCAGGAAGAACGGGGTCTCTCCAGTCGGCTTGGTCGCGGTTGTGCGGATGGACCACAACACGGACTGAAGCTCATCGTACCAACCTCTGCCGCAGGCCTCCAGCTTCTTCTTGAACGTCCTGGTCTTGAGGCCCCTCAGGACCTCCGCATTGGCCCGCTCAGCCTGGCCGTTGCTTCGGGGGTGCACCACCGAAGCGTAGCATATCTGCGTTCCAAGGTTAGCATAGTATGTTTTGAAGAGGTTACTGGTGAACTGCGAACCATTGTCCGTGATGATGCGATTCGGCACCCCGAACCGGCTCATTATGCCCTTGATGAACTTGACCGCGGAACCCGCGGGAATGGTGCGGACAGCCTCTACTTCAGCCCACTTGGTGAACTTGTCCACGGCGACGTAGAGGTAGCGGTAGCCCCCAGGCACCCGAGGAAATGGGCCCAAGATATCCAGCCCCCAGACTGCGAATGGCCACGAAAGGGGTATAGTCTGCAAGCCTCCTGCTGGCTGATGGATCTGCTTGGCGTGGAACTGGTAGGCCTCACAAGCTTTTACTAGTTCGATGGCGTCATTGAGCGTGGTGGGCCAATAAAACCCACTGCGGAATGCCTTGCCGACGAGGGTCCGTGATGATGAATGATGTCCACAATCTCCACCATGTATATCTTCCAGCAGTTCCTTCCCTTGCTCCCTGGAGATGCAGCGCATGGATACATCGTTTGGCCGCTTCCGGTAGAGCTCTCCATCCTTGATGCAGTATGCCGTGGCCTGGCGTGCCACTCGCTCCGCTTCCTCCTCCTTCTCCGGCAGGGTCCCTTGCGTTAGGTAACTCCGGAGCTCCGTGATCCAACATCCCTCCTGAGGTTCCATCGTCAGGAGCAGACGTGCTCCTGAGGCCGGGCCATAGGTCGGAGCCCCTGAGGCAGGTGGCTGAGGGAGCTCCTCCCGGGGCTGAGCCGTGTTCGATAATGACGGCAGGGCTGATGGCTTGAAGAGCCGCTCCTCGAAAACGCCAGGCTCCTGAGGTAACCACCTGGACGCCCGTTTGGCGATGTCGTCGGCCTCCTGATTGGTGCCGCGGGGCACATGCTGCAACTCCAACCCCCAGAACTGCTTCTCCATCTTGCGGACCTCCGCTAGGTAGGCTTCCATGTGCTCATCCTTCGGCTCGTACACTTTGTTGGAGAAATTGACAAGGAGCTGCGAATCGCCCTTGATGGTGAGGCGTTTCACCCCCAAAGCAGCCGCGGCCTTCAAGCCCGCTATTAAACCTTCATACTATGCTATGTTGTTGGAGACCTTTTCACCTTGCTGGAAACAGAGCTGCACGGCGTAATAGAGCTTGTCCTGAGCGGGCGATATAAGCACCGCCCCAGCCCTAGCGCCATGCCTGGAGAACGCCCCATCGAAGTACATGACCCAGTCTTCTGGCGCCTCGCTTCCCAGGGACAGGGACCGGTCCTCGTCGGCCTTGAGGCCTGGCGCCTCCGTCCATTCTACCACAAAATCCGCCAACGCTGCTCCCTTGATGACTCTGGTCGTGCTGAATTCAAGCTGAAACACTTGCAGTTCTATGTTCCACTCAGCGACCCTTCCAGCTGAATTAGGGCTCCTAAGTACTCTCTCCAGGGGGTACGACGAGACGACCTTGATGGGGTGACCCTGAAAATAGTGCCGCAGCTTGTGCCAGGCCATCAGTAGTGCAAGGAGGAGTTTCTGAGGCATGGGGTACCGTGCCCTTGCATCCCGCAGCACCGTGCTGACGAAGTACACTGGGTGCTCAACGAGGTGGAGTGCGTCAGTGCTGGTGGCTCCCTTCGGAGACCGTGGCGCCTCTTGAGGCAATGAGGCCTCCTGAGGCTGGCCATCTGGAAGGGGGGCCTCTTCCGCCTCTGGTGCGCCCCTCTGCGGCGGCTGATCCTCCTCAGCTGCGGTGGCGGTTTCTGTAGGCCTTCCTTGTCCCTGTTCTGCCTTGTCCCAGGCTGCTGCCGCGGTTTTGATTCGACGCTCCTGTCTGACTGCCACTAAGGCTGCACTGGCGGAGTAGGGAGTGGCGGCAAGGTAAAGCACCAGGGGCTCTTGAGGGCGCGGAGCCACCATGAACGGTGGGCTGGTCAGGTATCTCTTGAGATCCTGGAACGCCTTGTCGGCCTCTTCAGTCCACTCGAAGGGCCCCTTTTTCTTCATTAGCTGGAAGAAGGGCAGTCCTCGTTCCCCCAACTTGGAGATGAAGCACCCTAGCGCGGTCACGCGCCCTGTGAGCTTCTGTATTTCTCTAAGGGTCTTTGGCGGGCTCATGTCTTCCACTGCCTTGACCTTCTCCGGGTTAGCCTCGATGCCTCGGTGGGATACGAGGAAACCCAAGAGCTTGCCCGAGGGGACTCCGAACACACACTTCTCTGGGTTGAGCCGTAGGTTCACTGCGTTGAGGCTCGCGAAGGTTTCCTCCAAGTCTTGTATCAAGGTCTTGGCCTCCCGAGACTTTACCACAATGTCATCGATGTAAGCTTCAACATTCTTCCCGAGCTGCGGGCCCAAGGTGATGTGCATCAGCCGCTGGAAGGTCGCCCCTGCGTTACGCATGCCGAATGGCATGCATGTGTAGCAGTACACCCCACACGGGGTTAGGAAGGCTGTCTTCTCGACGTCTTCTACCGCCATCTTGATCTGGTGATACCTAGAGAAGGCATCCAAGAAGCATAACAGGTCGCATTCCGTAGTGGAATCGACGATCTGGTCGATGCGGGGGAGCGGGAACGGATCTTGCGGCATGCTTTGTTGAGGTTGGTGAAGTCGACACACATGCGCTCCTTCCCTCCCTTCTTTGGCACAACGACAGGGTTGGCCAACCAGTCCGGGTATCGGACCTCGCGAATGACCCCAGCGGCTTCTAATTTGCGGGTCTCTTGGACGATGAAGGCCTGCTTTTCTGTGGACTGCCGCCTGGCCTTCTGCTTCACAGGGCGCACATTGGGGCACACGTTGAGGTGATGCTAGATTACACTCCTAGGGATCCCTGCCAACTGGTCAGGCTCCCAAGCGAATACCTTCTTCTTTGCATGTAGGAACCCGACCAGGGCCTTCTCCTGCTCGGGTTTGAGGTGGGCGCCTATGGTGAAAGTGGCGCTGGTGGATCCGTCCTCATCGACGGGTATCTGCTTGGTTTCTGCCTTGTCTTGGGTGAACAATTGTTTCTTCTTGGCGGGTGCAGCCCCCTTGGGCCCGGGGGTCTCCAAGTTGGCGTGTTGTGCTGATGCCGCCGTCTTGAAGGCGAGCTTGAGCACCCGCAGCGCGTCCCCGGTGTCCCCGTGCACAGTGAGGACACCGCTACTCCCGAGCATCTTCATGAGGTTGTACACCGGGTGCGTCGCGGCCATGAACTGGGCCAGCGCTGGGTAGCCGAGGATGGCGTTGTAGGGGAGGCCGATGGCGGCGATGTCGAAGTCGACCAGCTCCGTGCGGAAGTTGTCGTAGGTGCCGCAGGTTACTGGGAGTCGGATCTGTCCCAAGGAGCTGGACGACTTGCCCCCTACGCCTGAGAAGGGTCGGCTGGGTTGCAGCCGTTCCAGGGGTATGCAGAGGAGGTTGAAGGCCTCGACCGAGAGCATGCTGAGGCCCGCGCCGCCATCAATGAGGGTTCTGGTGACGGCCACCTGGCAGATGGTGGGGGTGCACAGCATGGGGAGCACACCCGAGCAGGCCGAGTTGGAGGGGTGGTCCTCCGAGCTGAAGGTCAGGCCGGTCTCGGGCGCCGCCCGGTCCAGGGGAGCCCCCTGCCACGTGGAAGCGGCGCTGACCCGGCGGATGAACGCCTTGACATGGTGACTTGTAGGCAGCGCCTGCGAGCCGCCCAAGAGGGCCGCGACGACCGAGAGTGTTGGTGCTGCGCGATGGGCGGGGGAGAGGTTGCGGGGCTCCATGGGCGCGCAGAGCGCGCGGGACGAAGAACCAGCTTGGGTGAGCGGGGGAGTTGTGGTGCGGCCGTCTGGCCGCACGGACGGATGCTGGGATGATGCTCGCTGCTCGTCCCCAGCTGGGCCGGTGGTGGCGTTGACGGCAGGCGACGGGGAACGGTGAGGACGCCCGCCGACAGGGGCCGTCTGGGCGACGCGGGAAGCAAGCGCGGCCCGGCGCTCGGCGCAGGCCTGATGAGCGTCAGACATGGGCGTGATGGTCGGAGGAGAACGGGGTGGTGGAAGATGAATCCCGGCGCACCCCTACCTGGCGCGCCAAATGTCGGATTTCGAGTTTCGGAAGACCCTTGAGGTTCGAACACTGGGGTGCGCGCGGAGATTTCGCCTCCTACCTACCTGCACCCCTCCGCCTTGCTAGGATCTGAATTATGGAAAGAACAACACAAGAGGCACAGGGTTTATACTAGTTCGGGCCACCGTTGTGGTGTAATACCCTACTCCAGTGTGTGGTGTGGTGGATTGCCTCTTGGGCTGATGATGATGAACAATACAAGGAAGAACAGCCTCGAGAGGGTCTGTTCTTGGCTGGGGTGATGAACTGCTGAGAGGAGCTCAGTCACCTTTCTCTCTCTCTCTCTCTCTCTCTCTCTCTCTCTCTCTCTCTCTCTTTCTGGTCTTCTCTCTCTCTCTCTCTTTCCCTGCTTCTGCCTACCTCTCTTTCCGTCCCTTTGCTCTATGGGTGGCTGGTCCTATTTATAGAGGCCCTGGTCCTCTTCCCAAATATCGAGCGGGAAGGGAGCCAACACTTGCGGGCTAATTTGAAGGGGGACAGCTAGTATCAACTATCCTGACCAAAGTAGTCTTCGCCTGCGCAAAGCTTTGGTGATGGCGCCGTCTTGGGCTCCACGGTGACCTCTGTCTTGTAGTCCTCCTAGTCTTGGTCTCGTTGCACCGAAATGGCAACCTTTGCCTGATGCCTCGGTACTCCGCGGCTGCACTTGCCCCCTTTGCACCAAAGGGGAAGGGAGGACGCTGCGCGGGCTGGCACCCGCCTGGCGCCCCCGGTCGTCATGGCTTGCGTCACGGGCACCTCGTGAGGTACCCCGCCTTGATCTCTCCGCCTCCTCGAGAGCCGGCCTGACGAGGCCACGCCTGAGGAAGCTCCACGTCGTCCGCCCCGCGAGGCTTGGCCCCTCGCGAGGGTCTTGGGTTTGTGTTGGTGAGGATGGGCCGCGCTGGGCCCCCCTTTGAGCCACGCCACAGGTCGCAGGCAGGCAAGTCTGGGGACCCCCGTTCCCAGAACGCTGACAACGCTAAGCTAAAGGTGCAACTTGAGAAAGGTCTCGTGTCTTGCATACAAGGCAAGAAGAGCCTCAACGACCTCTTGACCAACCAAAAGGGAGTGGTGGCCAAGGAAGGGATTGGGTACGTGCCCAAGTCCAAGAATGAGAAGAAGAATGACAAGGCCAAACGACCTCCTCCTCTCAAGCAAACCTTTGTGAAGGAGGGTGAGGGTGCTACTAAGGAGAAGGAGAAAAACTCCATGAAGGGTAGTGATGCCAAGAAGGGAAACGCTCCCCTTCCCAACAAAGCCGGCGACTTTAACCCTTCTTATGTGTTGTGCTGCACTAGAGATGGGCATGTTTATGCCAAATTTGTTGGTTCTCCTTATGAGTACATTGAATGGTCTATTTGGGTTCCTAAGACCCTTGTTACTAACATCAAAGGACCCATTACAAAATGGGTACCTAAAACCAAGCATTGATCTCTTGTAGGTGTTTGCTTCCGGTGGGGGATCATGGTTGCTCGATAGTGGAGCTACTAATCATATGACCGGAAGCAAGGACTTGGTGGTGGACGTGAAAAAGATTCCATCCATGCCCACCAATGTTGAGTGGGGTGATGCCTCGTCTTCTAAGGTATTGGGACTCGGCAAAGTTGTCATTTCTCATGATCTTACGATCGAGAAGGTCATGCTTGTCGAGTCCCTTGCATACAATTTACTTTCCGCTCGTCAACTAGCACTCATGGGCTTTGCCACTTTCTTTGATATTGATTCCGTGGCCCTCTTGTGGAGCAAGACTCTTAAAGTAGCCTTTGTTGGGCATGTCGAGAACGGTCTCTATGTGATTAACTTTTCGAAGCGACCCACTAAGACTGCAACATGCCTAATGGCTAAAGTTGACGTGGGATGGCTTTGGCATCGCCGTTTAGCCCACGTCAATATGAGATCTTTGCAAAGTCTTCTCAAGGGGGACCATGTCCATGGACTAACAAATGTTAGTTTTGCTAAAGATCGTGCTTGTAGTGCTTGCATTGAAGGAAAGCTACATGAGAAGGCTCACCCTCCCACGACTATCATCTACTCGAAGAGGCCTTTGGAGCTCCTTCACATGGATCTCTTTGGACCTGCATCCTTTGATAGTCTTGGGTGTAGCAAGTATCGCTTGGTGATTGTAGATGACTATTCAAGATACACTTGGGTATATTTCTTCAAGAGGAAGAGCGAGACCCAACAAACCATCATCGACTTTGCAAATGAAGCTCAACGACAACACAATGCAAAGATCTTGACAATAAGAAGTGACAACGGCTTCGAGTTCAAGAACTACACCTTGGATGAGTTTTTGAGTGATGAGGGAATCAAGCATCAATATTCTGCACCTTATACCCCTCAACAAAATGGTGTAGCGGAGAGGAAGAACCGGACGTTGATGGATGCGGCAAGGACCATGATGGCGGAGTTCAAGTCCCCTACAACTTTTGGGCTGAAGCCATCAACACCGCATGTCACGCATCTAATCGGCTCTTCCTCCGCAAAGGCTTGAACAAGACTCCATATGAGATACTCATCGGTGACAAGCCCAACCTCAAGTACTTCCAGGTATTCAGGTGTAAGTGTTTCATTCTCAAGAAAGGTGTCCGTTTGTCTAAATTTGAGGCTAGAGCTTGTGAGGGCGTATTTGTTGGTTATGCTACAAACTCTCATGCTTATCGAGTTCTCAATAAGTCCACGGGACTTATTGAAGAAACATGTAATGTGGAGTTTGATGAGAATAACGGCTCCCAAGTGGAGCAAGGTGGTACTTGTGATGTAGGTGATGAAATTCCTCCTCAAGCCATAAGAAGAATGGGTATTGGTCATATCCTACCCATTGAGGAACCCCTTGTGGCCAAAGGAGAAGGACAATGTTCTACTCAAGTGGAACCTTCACCAGCCCAAGACCCACACGCTTCCGAAGAACATAGTGAGGGCCCTCAACCTCAAGAACAAGACCAAGGGCAAGATCAAACTCAAGATGGTGTTGTAACATCAAGTGATGCCCAAGGTCAAGCTCCCTCCTCCGAGCAAGTTCAAAATCAAGTTTCACGATATCAAGAACAAGCTCAAGACGACGCTCAAGATGATCAAGTGACCACTCCTCGTCTCACCCCTGAGGAGGAATTGGAGTGTCGTGCAGCCAAGGTTGCTTCCAAGCTTTCCACCAAGGATCATCTCATGACGAATGTGCTTCGAAGCTTAAGAAAGGGGGTAAACACTCATAGACAATTAGCAAACTATTGTGAACATCACACGTTTGTCTCTTGTGTCGAACCCCACGAGGTCTATGAGGCACTCGAAGATCCGGATTGGCTCAATGCCATGCATGAAGAACTCAACAACTTCGAGCGTAACAAAGTGTGGAGATTGGTGCCAAGGCCAACGGTGAACCACAATGTCATTGGAACCAAGTGGATATTTAAGAACAAGCAAGATTCTCATGGGATTACCATTCGCAACAAGGCTCGTTTGGTAGCACAAGGCTACTCCCAAGTCGAGGGTATCTACTACGGTGAAACCTTCGCTCACATTGCTTGTCTTGAATCCATTCGCATGTTGATTGCATATGCTTCTCATCATAACTTTAAGTTACAACAAATGGATGTGAAGAGTGCTTTTCTTAATGGTCATATTAATTAATTGGTTTATGTCAAGCAACCCCCCCAGGTTCGAGGATCCCTACTTTCCCGATCATGTGTATCAACTCGATAAGGCACTCTATGGCCTTAAACAAGCCCCACGTGCGTGGTATGACCACCTTACCGAGTTGTTACAAGACCGTGGTTTTGAAGTTGGGCTAATCGACCCCACTCTTTTTACTAAGAAGGTCAAAGGGGAGTTGTTTGTGTGCCAATTATATGTTGATGATATCATCTTTGGTTCCCCTAACAAAGCTTTCAATGAGGAATTTGCCGCTCTCATGACCTCAAAGTTCGAGATGTCTTCCATGGGAGAGTTGAAGTTCTTTCTCGGTTCGAAGTGAAGCAAAGGAGAGAAGGTACCTTCATCAACCAAGCCAAATACACTCAAGACATGCTTAAGAGATTCAAGCTAAGTGATGTCAAGCCGGCGTCCACTCCCATGCCCACCAAGTGCCAACTTGACATTGATCCAATGGTAAAGCAGTGGATCAAAAGGTATATCGCTCCATGATTGGCTCCTTGCTTTACCTTTTTGCATCTAGACCGGATATCATGTTGAGTGTGGGAATTTGTGCACGGTTTCAAGCCGCACCTAAGGAATGTCACTATGTGGCGGTCAAACGAATCTTTTGATATTTGGCTCATACCCCAAACTTTGGCTTATGGTACCCAAGAGGAGCAAACTTCAAGCTTGTAGGTTATTCGGACTCGGATTGGGCGGGAGACAAAGTGGATAGGAAGTCCACTTTCGGAGGGTGCCAATTTCTTGGCTGCTCTTTGGTGAGTTGGTCTTCCAAGAAGCAAAGTTGTGTGTCTCTCTCGTCCATGGAAGCGGAGTATGTGGATGCCGGTAGTTGTTGTGCTCAACTTTTATGGATGAGGCAAACTTTAAACGATTATGTCATATGTGACAAAGTGCCTCTTTGGTGTGACAATGAAAGTGCCATCAAGATTTCTCTCAACCTGGTGCAACACTTCAAGACGAAGCATATTGAGATTCGGTATCACTTTATCCGGGATCACATAAGGCGAGGGGAAATCGAGCTCAACTACGTCAACACTCATGATAACCTGGCATATATTTTCACAAAACCCTTGGATGAAGCAAGATTTCGCGAGTTAAGGCATGAGCTAAATATCATTGATTCGAGCAATGTTGCTTGAACCCTTGCACACCCCACCATACTCAACTTGTTATCTTGTTTAGATGTAGGCATGGACATAGGGGGAGTGGTGTTCTCTCAATGAACTCTTCCTCCCCTCATTATGCATAAATTGATCAACTCTTTCACATTGTCTTGTTGAAAGACGAGTTTTGATCATGGGCCCAGGGATAATTCTTCGCGATGCCATACCAATTAACTCATACATAGGTGGCTACGGCCTCCGACCCCCTTGATAGTGTTGTGCCTTGTGTTAGTCCTTCTTGTCCTTGCCTTAGTTTGTTTTCTTAGGCGCTAGGTGTTGGGGTCTCCAAGTGTGGTTCTCTTTCGTTTTCTTTTTGTTTTTTCTTGGAGACCCACCTTTTTCCCCGTGCCTTCTCTATCCCAAGCCTTCCCTTCCTCAAGACATCTAGTCTAATTGCACACACTTGTCCTTGGATTTGGTGATGGTGACCGGGCGGTACAACCGGGGTCACAGGCAGTTCTACCGCTGGTGCTCTCCAGGCGGTCTCCTAGCGGTGCTTGAGCGGTTCCACCGTTCAACCACTGGGGTGCCCGTATGGCCGGTTCTACCGGTTGGTTACGACGGTACTACCTCTGCCTCTTGGTGACGGAAGTACCGCCCGCAACCATTGGCTCGTACCAGGCAGCGGTACAACTGCTTAAGATTAGTGGGTCAATAACCAAGTTCCCCGATTGGATTCCAGTATCTGATCAAGCCGAAGTAAGCAAGTTCCGGATTCGAGTTTCCTTTTCTGACTTGAATTCAAGTAGGATTCCACATCCACTCGGTATTCTAGCTGTACCAAGTCTTTTTCTTCACTCAACCGCCGCGCGACTTTGGGCCTATATATTCCCATCGGGGCTGTTGGGGGTTTCTTTTCTCTCTCCCCCAGCACTTCCCATCTTGTGCCCTAGCCGCCAGCCACCATTGCCTCTGCCCCGGAGTGCTTCTTGCGCTTCAGATCCGTGGGGTCTCCGTGGATCCTCTCCAAGGAGGCCTCCTCCTTCCCGATTTCTTCCCATGGATGCTGGTAATGCCCTATTGTCCTTCGTTCTTCGTTCTAGGGTTTGTTCCCCTTGTTCTAGGACATTACTTGACATTCCGCGTTTATTGTTTAAACTATTGGGTGGAAGAGATCCCTTTTTGCCTCCTTCTTAGATTGCACGTCTTTGATAGTAGAATATGGCTAGTATGATTTGTATTTCGTGGTTAAATCTAGCCCTACCCGTAGTACCATTGTTCAGCGGTTCTACCGCCTCTGCAGGCGGTACAACCGCTGGAGCGGTACTACCGGTAGGAGAACCAGTTCAACCGGGATATCTACACCATGTAGCCCTGTTTCATTTTCTAAGTCCGTGCAATATATCTTTTCTTCTATTTGTGTGTGTAATCCTCTCATCTTTGCTGGGTTTCTTGTGTTCTCCTTGTGCGTGTGTTCAGGTGGCTCTAGTTCTCGCTCTGCTCCTCGCAAGACCAAGAAGAGGGCACGACGGACCTTGCGTCCGGTTGTGTCTGATGACGAAGAAGAGGTTGTGATTCCCACCAAGCCCACTCGTCGTGAGAAGTTTGCCGCTGCCAAGCAACGTGTGGTTTTGCCCTTGCATCATTGGAAAGCCAAGGATTGGGAAGCTTTCCGCTCGAAGAATCCTTATGAGGTTCCCATTGCTCCTCGTTGGACCACTATTCAGTTCTGGAATGAGATGCAAGTGCGGATTGTTCATGAACTCTTTGAGCACAACAAGAACAGGTATGCCAAGCAGTGGACCATCGATCTTGACCATTGGAGGAACAACTTGGAGTATTTTGGTGAGGCACTGGCTCTCTGTGAGGAGTTTGATCTTGTCAAGCTCATGTCTGTCAACTGTGACTTTGATGTTCAACTCGTCCATCAGTTCTATGCCACGGTTCACTTTGGAGAAGATGACGCGCGCACTCTCACTTTCATGTGTCGTGATGAGCTCTTTCAAGTTCCCTAGAGGGCCTTTTGCAATGCTCTTGGGTATGACGATACCGGTCTGGAAGATAGAAGTGGCATTCGCCCTCATGGCCATCCTGAGTCTATGCCTAAGGAGAAGCTTGCCCCTCTGTACATTCGGGGTCGTGGTATTATTGGAGAATCTAAGGATTTGGTGAAGGTCTATGACATCATGCATCGTGTGTTTCGCAATGTGCTTCTGCCCAAGGTGGGAAATCAAGATGAAATCCATGGCTATCTTGTTGACTTGATGGTTGCAATGAAGACCAAGGTGGGTTCTGGGGAAACGTTTGACGTGTCCAACTGGCTGTGGCACGAGATGTACAACATGGTCATCTACAGGAAGGTCCCCATTTATGCTCCGTTTGTCATGTGCTTTCTGAACTCAGTATGGGAGGTTCGCCGTCCTGGAGAGGCTCTCACCTCTCCCGATAATCTCACTGTTCATGAGGTCAAGCTTCTTAAGAAGAAGAAGCACGCCGAGCCACGCTTCCCTGCCAATGCTCCTAAGGATGTCTATGCCACTTCTAACGATGAGTACTTTGAGATGGAGCTAGGGGCCAAGCCCTCTTGGGTGGAGAAGCTCACTGCCAAGGTGAAGAAGACTTTCTGCCTCCAGTCTGACATCCAGAAGAGTATGTATGAGGCCCATGTCAATGAGAAGCATGCCTGGCGTCGCCAAATTGCAAAGATGAAGCACCTCAATATGTCGGTTCAGAGTGGCTCTGAGAAGAGCATCACACCGGAGGAGCGTTGGATATCTACCCACAACTGCTGGTCTGATTATGAAGCTCCTCCCCATCCATCCACATCCTTTGCTGCAGCTGATGATTCCGTGGAGGAATCCGATCAAGACGATGTTGACGAGTCTGATGATGATACGGATCCAGATGCTACCGAGGAGTCGGAGGAGGATGATTGAGCCTTGGGACGCTAGCTTCGCTCTTTTTCCTTTTTGGTGTGTTGATGCCAAAGGGGGAGAGAGTTTTAGGTCTCAGGATTTGCATGGGTTTTATTTGCCTTGTTGCTTGTGTTTTTCCTTTTCCGTCGTTTGTGTTGTACTTTGTCCTGTGAACCTTGTTGCTTGGCTCTGCTTGCATGGTGTAAGACATGTGCGTATCTAGCTATCTATCTTTATTTTCCGTGATATTGTTGTGTATTCCTTTATTATCTTTACGTTCGTATTATGGTCTTATTTCTCACCATGTTTAGTAGGAGTGGCGAGTCTATAAAATCTAGGGGGAGTCTCGTCCCTAATATGTGCTCTCAAATAGCCTTCTAAATTTGGGGCACACATCTAGGGGGAGTCCCGTCTACATTTTCTAGACTTTTCACTTGCAAATCGTGGTGTTGTCATCATCACCAAAAAGCGGGAGATTGTAAGGTCATTTCCCTACTTTGTGTTTTGGAGGATGATGACAACCCTTTATTGACCTAATCTTATGCTAAGTGTTTCAGGTTTCGGTTTTAGGTCTTCTTCGGTTAGCTATTCTCTCTGAAGAAAAAAGGATTGAAGACGGTGTTTTCTACTCGTTTGTTTATCTCTTTTGGTCATAGGGAACCCGTACTATCAAGAGGGAATCCACATTGGAAAGTGTTGGGGGTATCCATTCACGTACACTTACCTCACCACTCTCTTGTCTTCCCCTTCCTTCCTACTGTCTACTGTGGGCTCCAGTGGTTGTACCGCTCTCTGGAGAGGTTGTACCGCTGGGTCTTGGTGCTGACCAGTTTTATTCGAGCGGTTGTACCGCTGCTTCCGGGCGGTGGTACCACCAATGCTCAGCAAGGACTAGGGCGGTTGTTCCGGCCAGGCACCGCCCAAGTACCGGTGTGGCCTCTGTTTTGATGCGGTACTCGTGCGGTGGTGGCCCGGTTGGTCCGGTCGTACCGGTACCACCGGGGTCCGGAGCGGTTCTACCGCTCAGGACTTAGCCGCCCGAGCGCTCGAGGCCATGCGGTTGCACCGGCCCGGTATCGCTCGACTACCGCACTCAGGGGTGACTCCCTTCTGTTCCTATGCAGTAGTTGGGCGGTGGCTGGGCGGTTAGTCCGGTTGTTCTTCTCAACCGGTACTACCGCCTGGTCGCCCGGTTGTACCGCCTGGTAGGGTTCTGCACGTAAATTGTGAGTCCCGGTTGTACCGGGACCAGGAGCGGTTGTACCGCTGCAGCACTGAGAACACAATAACGGTTGGATTTTTAGGGTTGCTATAAGGGTGCTTCTTCCACCTACCACACCTACCTCTAACCTCTCTCTTTCCACCATTAATGCTACTCAAGCTCTCTTTGCCCGATCTCTCTCTCTAGCCACTCAAACTTGTTGATTGCTAGGGATTGAAGGAGGGGACCTAGATCTACACTTCCACCAAAGGATATTTGCTTCCCATACTTTCTTGTGTGGATTTTGTTACTCTTGGGGTGCTTTGTGCATCCTAGACGGTTGAGGTCACCTCGGAGCGATATTCCATTGTGGTGAAGCTTCGTGGTTTCGTTGGGAGCCTCCAATTAAGTTGTGGAGTTTGCCCCAACCTTGTTTGTAAAGGTCCGGTTGCCGCCTCCAAAGGCACCAATAGTGGAATCACGGCATCTCGCATTGTGTGAGGGTGTGAGGAGAATACGGTGGCCCTAGTGGCTTCTTGGGGAGCATTGTGCCTCCACACCGCTCTAACGGAGACGTACTTCCCCTCAAAAGGAAGGAACTTCGGTAACACATCCTCGTCTTCACCGGGTCCACTCTTGGTTATCTCTTACCTTTACTTGTGCAAGCTCATTAGTGTTACTTCTCCTGCTTGCGTGTTTGTTTGTTGTTGTTGCATCATATAGGTTGCTCACCTAGTTGCATATCTAGACAACCTACTTTGATGCAAAGTTTAATTTGGTAAAGAAAAGTTAAAAATTGTTAGTTGCCTATTCACCCCCCTCTAGTCAACCATATCGATCCTTTCACCAAGGAACTTCGGTCCCCATCCAGACCTCACTCTTAAACGTGGCTTTGGACCTAATGCGACCCCTCATCATCACAGAGGAACCTCTTCTGAATCACGCCCAGCTCGGACTAGGGGCTGGAAATAGGGAATTTTACCTCCCACCCACCACCCACTTCATAGCCACTATCGAGGATTTAACCAACATGCTTGATTACGCCTCCGAAGACATCGATGGTATGGACGACGATGCTGGAGAGGAGTAGACCCAAAACCCGCTGGTCACCGGACGTTGGACGGCCACCTCCTCGTATGACATATACATGGTGGATATACCTAAAGACGGCGACGACAATGATGAGAAATACCCAGTCAAGGATGAACCTCCTGAGATACCGCCAAAACATCGACGTCAGCGGCGCTACTCTAAATCGCGTCACGGTAAGAACGTCGACACTAGCACCGGAGATAATGATACTCTAGAGAACGTCGAAGACGAAGAAGCCCCTATCGGGCCAACATCCGAACAGGACGATCAGGAGGACGGGCAAATTGATCCCAACGAGCAAACAGGGAACGAAGACTCAGAGGACACTAACTATCTACCACTCTCCGAGGACGACGTGAGCCTCGGGGACGAAGATTTTATCATGCCAGAGGAACCCCTCGAGCAAGAGCGCTTCAAGTGCCGGCTAGTAGCAACTGCAAGAAGCCTAAAAGAGAAGCAGCAACAGCTTCAAGCTGACCAAGATCTACTCAACGGTAGATGGACTAATGTCCTGGCAGCCGAAGAGTATGCCCTCCAATGCCCAACAAAGAGTTACCCGAAGCGTAAGCTGATACCCCAATCCGACGATGAGGCGCTGGAGCCCATACCGCCCGCACATAATGCGGCTGACGGACCCAACCAACCACCATGTGGCCAGGGCAGAACGACAGCTCAAGCCGAACACCAGCCCGCTCCACCTCGCCGTAAAAGCAGAAAAACAACAGCTCGGGGATACACATATGACCTACGACAGGACCTGGAAAATAGAGCATGTCAGACCAAATCAATCTATGAACCGCGGGGGCACGCCCCGACACGAGAGGACGGTCACCAATCCTGGCGCGGCAAGCACAATCAGGCCCCGGCCGAAAACCGCATACGGACTTCATCTGAACTGCGCTGTGACACGGCTCGATATAGGGCGCCGCACACCCTCTATGCTTCACCGATGAGGTAATGGAGCACCAGTTCTCAGAAGGGTTCAAACCCATGAACATCGAATCATATGACGGCACAACAGATCCTGCAGTATGGATTGAAGACTTTCTTCTCCACATTCACATGGCTCGCGGTGACGATCTACACGCCATCAAATACCTTCCCCTCAAACTTAAGAGACCAGCACAACACTGGCTGAACAGTCTACCAGAAAATTCTATCAGTAGCTGGGAGGACCTGGAGGACGCATTCAGAGACAACTTCCAAGGTACCTATGTTCGGCCCCGAGATGCCGATGACCTTAGCCACATAATGCAGCAACCTGGGGAATCGGCCCGACAGCTTTGGACAAGGTTCCTAATAAAAAAGAACTAGATTGTGGATTGTTCGGACGCAGAAGCCCTCGTGGCCTTCAAACATAGCATCCGAGACGAGTGGCTTGCCCGACACCTCGGCCAAGAAAAGCCGAAGTCCATGGCAGCCGTCACCGCACTTATGACCCGTTTTTGCGCGGGAGAAGACAACTGGCTTGCTCGCAGAAGCAATAGCACCAACGACCCTGGTACCTCCGAAACCAGGGATGGCAATGGCAAGCCACGACGCGACAAGCACAAGCATCGAAACAATAATGAAGGAGCCCAAGACACGGCGGTCAACGCCGGATTCAGCGGCCCCAAACCCGGTCAACGAAAAAAAGCCATTCAAGGCAATGAGAGATGGCCCATCCAGTCTAGACAGAATACTGTACCGGCCTTGCCAAATTCATGGCACCCCCGATAAACCTGCCAATCATACCAACAGAAATTGTTGGGTCTTTAAGCAGGTCGGCAAACTTAATGCCGAACACAAGGGAAAAGGATCGCCAAGCGACGACGATGACCAAGAGCCTCATCAGCCGAACACAGGGGGACAGAAGCAATTTCCCCCCGAGGTAAAAACGGTGAATATGATATATGTCACAAATATCCCTAGGAGGGAGCGCAAACGCGCACTACGAGACATCTACGCCATAGAGCCGGTCGCCCCCAAATTTAACCCATTGTCGGCTTGTTTGATCACCTTCGATCAAAAGGACCACCCAACCAGTATCCGTCACGGAGGTTCGGCAGCTTTGGTCCCCAATCCAATCATCGGCGGATTCCACCTTACGCGAGTCCTCATGGATGGCGGCAGCAGTCTCAATCTACTTTATCAAGACACTGTCCGCAAAATGGGCATTGATCCGTCAAGAATCAAGCCCACTAGAACTACCTTCAAAGGAGTAATACCTGGCAAAGAGGCCGACTGTACGGGCTCAATCACACTTGAAGTAGTCTTCGGCTCGCCGAACAACTTCCGAAGCGAAGACTTGATCTTCAACATCGTCCCCTTCCGCAGCGGCTATCACGCACTGCTCGGACGAACCGCTTTTGCCCGCTTCAATGCGGTCCCGCATTACGCATATTTGAAGCTCAAGATGCCCGGTCCACGTGGCGTCATTACAATCAATGGAAACATGGAGCGCTCCCTCCGTACTGAGGAGCATACACCGGCCATTGCGGACGAAGTACAAAGCGGCCCTATCAAGCCGCACAGCTCCTTGGCTATTCGGCCACCGGATTTCTCCACGCAGGACCGGTCAGTTCTACATGCCGGCAGCCCGGCAACTATAGGGCTGGATTAGAAGCCTAGCTAGCCTTCGTCGACCGCCACGTACATCAGCGGAATTCGTATCGTGCGTGCACAATTATGCACTCAAAATACCTTGGGCATCGGCGGAGGCAATATATGGACAGGCCTATAAAAAGGTTCGTCCTTATACGGCCTTCCCCTTTATTTAATCATCTTTTCTTTTTTACCACAGGTGAATCAAAACCCACACATTCTTCGAACCCACGAGGACTTTTTCCGTGCTCGGTTCTGTATACATGGCCGAAGACCATTCCTTTAAAGGAATCTTTCTTATTTGGGTGAAAAGCGGCGTAGACATGCGGCAGGAAGACAACAAATTTACTCAAGAACCTGTATAGAGCTTTTCCCTTAGCCCTAGACCCCCGGCATGTAAAATGGCCTTGGTGATTATGGTACCTTCTATAAGATTATGTTTTGACGTATCAATCAGATTTCAGTGAACCAAAATTCTTATTCGGCATCATTTTTTATTCTGCCTATTAAGTGGTCCTACGTACACACCTCGACATAAAATTGCCAGGGGCTCTACAAGGCAACTTATGTGTTGCCAAACAAAAGTCCGAACAACTTTACAACACAATTCGGCATCCCGAGCTTGACATTATATGCATCGGCTCCGAATCATGTCTTTGGTCAATAGTTGGGTTGCCTGGCTCCTGTGCTTGCTACCTTACGTTCCGTCTGATCGGCTAGGGTAGTAAAGGGAGAACTACTATGATTGCGTTTCTGGTTTGTCCGGTTAAGCACCTGAATAGGGAAAGCTGAAAACTGACTGTCATGATGCAGCAAGAGCTGGTCAACCACTCGGCGATTCATTACAATCCTTAGCAATTTTTCCGTATTACACGAAGGACCGTTTCCCGGTCACATATGTAACGCACCCGCATCAGGGTAGCCGCGTACATACTAGGGACTACCTAATAGACCCATTGTCAAACTCCTATAGCTAAGTGAGAGCAATAAAATCGAATAGTCCGATTGTCTGGTTCGCCGCACTAACACGTCCTTTAAGGACCAAGACGTTGGGTTAAGTGTAGTTATGTGCAATTCTGAACACCCCAGTAGCATCTACATGGGGGCTGAAGCCGACGACTGGGAACTCTTAGATATAACAAATGGCTGCACAGGAGGATAAAAACTTTTCATCAAGGAATGAATATATTACAAAACATTTAGTTTGTAACACAAATCCTAGGACAGTTCGGCCCCTTTTATTCGAACACTACGTCCTTAGAGCATTGGCCCTCTATAAGGCGAGCACCTTTTAGCACGTCCTCAAAATAGCGCTCCAGTGTGCGGTGGGCCTTGCTTTCGGGAGGACCCTCAACTGCCACCTTTTTGGTATTCATTTTTCACCCAGTGCATCTTGACACAGGTGAAAGCTATACGCGCTCCTTCCATACATGACCATGATAACCCACAAGTATAGGGGATCGCAACAGTTTTCGAGGGTAGAGTATTCAATCCAAATTTATTGATTTGAC
Source organism: Triticum aestivum (assembly GCF_018294505.1). Taxonomy (NCBI): domain Eukaryota; kingdom Viridiplantae; phylum Streptophyta; class Magnoliopsida; order Poales; family Poaceae; genus Triticum; species Triticum aestivum. Next base: position 357,824,339 of record NC_057806.1, on the reverse strand, counting down.
ACAAGGGTAGCCAAAGAATATTCTCAAGTATTAGCAGCCGAGTTGTCAATTCAACTACACCTGGAAACTTAATATCTGCAGCAAAGTGTTTAGTAGCAAAGTAATATGATAATAGTGGTAACGGTAGCAAAAGGTAGCAGTAGCAAAAGTAGTGTTTTTGGTATTTTGTAGTGATGATAGCAATAGCAACGGAAAAGTAAATAAGCGAAGAACAATATATGGAAAGCTCGTAGGCAATGGATCGGTGATAGAGAATTATGCCGGATGTGGTTCATCATGTAACAGTCATAACCTAGGGTGACACAGAACTAGCTCCAATTCATCAATGTAATGTAGACATGTATTCCGAATATAGTCATACATGCTTATTGAAAAGAACTTGCATGGCATCTTTTGTCCTACCCTCTCGCGGCAGCGGGATCCTAGCGGAAACTAAGGGATATTAAGGCCTCCTTTTAATAGAGTACCGGACCAAAGCATTAACACATAGTGAATACATGAACTCCTCAAACTACGGCCATCACCGGTAAGTATCCCGATTATTGTCACTTCGGGGTTAACGGGTCATAACACATAATAGGTGACTATAGACTTGCAAGATAGGATCAAGAACTCTCATATATTGATGAAAACATAATAGGTTCAGATCTGAAATCATGGCGCTCGGGACCTAGTGACAAGCATTAAGCATAGCAAAGTCATAGCAACATCAATCTCAGAACATAGTGGATACTAGGGATCAAACCCTAACAAAACTAACTCGATTACATGATAGATCCCATCCAACCCATCACCGCCCAGCAAGCCTACGATGGAATTACTCACGCATGGCGGTGAGCATCATGAAATTGGAGATGGAGGATGGTTGATGATGACGATGGCGACGGATTCCCCTCTTCAGAGCCCCGAACGGACTCCAGATCAGCCCTCCCGAGAGGTATTAGGGCTTGGCGGCGGCTCCGTATCGTAAAACGCGATGAATCCTTCTCTCTGATTTTTTTCTCCCCGAAACACAATATATAGAGTTGGAGTTGGAGTCGGAGGAGCTCCAGGGGGCCCACGAGGTAGGGGGCGCGCCCCCCACCCTCGTGGACAGGTGGTGGGCCCCTGGCCTTCATCTTTTGTAGGTATTTTTTATATTTTCCAAAAAGTTGCTCCGTGAAGTTTCAGGTCATTTCGAGAACGTTTGTTTCTGCACATAAATAGCACCATGGTAATTCTGCTGAAAACAACGCCAGTCCGGGCTAGTTCCATTCAAATCATGCAAGTTAGAGTCCAAAACAAGGGCAAAAGTGTTTGTAAAAGTAGATACGACGGAGATGTATCGGACCACCTCTTGACGGCGTGAATCCGGGGCAGCGCATCAACGAGACGCCGCACGAGGCCGAAGTAGTTGTCCGGAATGACTTCAGCCGGCCACAACCGGACTATGACGTCCTTCCTAGCCACGCCGGACATCTTATGCAGCTCCGCCCATTGCGCCATCTGGTCGTTTAGCAGTAGGGAACGCTCCTGCCCCACAAACTGCGACCAGAAGAGCTTCTCCGACTCGTACCCCTCCCGGGCCTGGAAGAATTGGGCGGCATCGGCAGCAATCATTGGTAGATCCGCATATGCGTCTGGAGAACTCCACAGTCGATTAAGCAAGGCATACTTCCAGTCCCCAAATTTAGCCTGTAAAAGAAAAGGCTTACCAGCCGCTATCTGACCGGCTTGACAGATTTCCTCACGCATTGCGCGGGATTCGGACCGTGCCTCCGAAGCATCTTGGAGGGCCTTGGCGAGTTCGATCCCCTTCGCCTTATTTTCTGTTTCCAAGGACTCACACTTGGTGGCGGTGTCCTTGAGTTTTTGATCCATCTCGGTCACCTATTCCTCAAAATGGCACCGAGCGGCCTGTTCGGCCGTCAAGTCCGCAGCCGCCTTATCGGCGGCTGCCTTGCTTACCCTTGCTTGCTCCTTGGCTTGAGCAAGCTCTCTTCTGAGGGTTTCCACTGCGGTGGCACCATCTGTACAAACACGCACATTGCAGCTCTTGAATTTCCACAGAAAACACGGACATAAAAAGGCATACAGTAAGATGTATCTTCTACCTTGCGCCTGGTCAAGCCGCGTGTTAACAAGGATTAGGTCCTCCTCGGCTCGCTTCAGTTTCCGCTTGAGTTAGGAAACTTCCTTAGATTGGGCAGTCGCTGCTAACAGCGAAGCCTGTTTTAATCCAAATAAAATAGTGTGTTACCACCTGATAATTGATTATTGATCCTCAACTCGCTTTTCTTTCAAAACCGAACAGAGTCTCAGGGGCAACTGTCTGTGTACAGGAATATAGTTCACAACAATGATAAAAAATGTTACATTGTGTACCTCAAAACTTGCTAGCAGGCTGGAGAAGGCTTCATTCAGCCCGCTCTTGGCGGACTAAATCTTCTCAGACATGTTGCCCATCAGGGTGCGGTGCTCGTCTAGGACGAATGCACTTTGAAGTGCACCCACCATTGTATTCGGCGCCTCCGGATTAGTTGAGGTCGCCGCTCCCTCTTCACCCATAGGAGGTTGTTCACTAGACCCCGGGGCCGTGTGGGTCTCCGGAGTAGTCTACGGCTGGGGGACGGATTGACCAGGGCCCTCGTCACTGGCCTTCATGAAGACCGTCCCCCTGGCCCTCCGGCAGCCGAGGCATTACCCTCTGGCGCCGTTAAATCACCCCTCAGCATCTCTTCAAGGCCTAGGGAGGGCCTATGAGACGACACCTCGGCATCATCCGCCCTAGGCGGTGGGGAGGCTAATGCAGGCGACCCGCTCTCCATCGCCTCCGATGGGAAATCCCCCGAGGACGAAGTTAGTGGGGGAAGATCGCGGGCCAGGCTAAAAGACAGAACTTAGAGTTACCATCATAGTTCATTAATTGAATAAGTGTGAAAAATCCCGGGCCACTTATGAGTCGGCTTGGGGCCTAGTCCGGCGCCGGTGCTTCGGGACAACCTCGGCGTCTGACTCCGAGTCATCGGGGAGGGTAATTTTGTCCCTCTTGGATGCTTCGGCTTCCAGATCTTCGGAGGCCGCCCTCTTTTTGCCCTTGCGAGGAGGATCTTCTTCTTCTTCCTCCTCCTCCTCGTTGTCATCACCCTCGTCAGAGGACTGGGCATCAATGTCTCCAGACACTGCGTCCGAAGTGCCCTCCTCTTTTTTCTTCTTCTCTTGTCCTTCTTTGTCGGCACCTGGTATGGCACCGGGACCAACATCCTCATTAGAAGGGGATTGGCTGGGTCTTCAGGGAGTGGAGCCGGACATCGGATCTGCTCTGCCTTCTTAATCCAGACCTGTTTGGGGGTGGATTACTTAGCACCTCTTCCTCGGGTTAACGAAGCCTATTGGTGTTCGGAGTTTTTAGAATTCACCTCAGAGGCCGGATGGTTGCGGTCGAGGCCGGTGTCGTCTGAGGACCTCGGCCATGATTTCTGCTTCTTAAGAAGCAGCTTCCAGATCCCCTTATGCGTTGTGTCGTAGAACCGTTGTAGGGTCCGCGACCCTTTCGGATTGAACTCCCACATCTTGAGGGGCCGCCTCTGGCAGGGAAGTGCTCGGCGGATCAACATCACTTGGATTACGTCGGCAAGGGTAACGTACTTCACTATCATGCTCTTGACGCATTTCTATAGCAGCAACACCTCAGGGACCAACCCCCAGTCCAAACCCTTGTCGGTACAGGATGTAAGCCTCAGCGGGGGTCCGGATCTAAAGGCTGATGCGGCTGCCCACTTGGAGCCGCGGGGTTCTGTAATATAGAACCATTCCTGTTGCCATATTTTGACGGTGTCCACAAAGACTCACTTCGGCCAATTTACTTTGGGGAGCTTGCTCACCATGGCGCCACCACAGTCCGCATGTTGCCCATTGACCACCTTTGGTTTCACATTAAAAATCTTGAGCCATGAGCCAAAGTGTGGAGGGACACGGAGGAAGGCTTCACACATGACGATTAACGCCGAGATGTGAATGAACGAATTTGGGGCCAAATCGTGAAAATCCAACCCGTAGTAGAACATGAGACCCCTTACAAAGGGATGAAGGGCGAATCTGAGTCCACGGAGGAAGTGGGGGATAAACACCACCCTCTCACCAGGCTCCGGTGTGGGGATGACCTGCGCCGGATCAGGAAGACGGTGCTTGATTTCCGCAGTCAAATACCGTGCTTCCCGCAGCTCCTTGATGTTTTCCTCCATGATGGAGGAGGACACCCACTTTCCTTGAGAGCCAGCCATGGTCGGAGGAGTTATCAAGGAGAGAAAAGCTTGGAGTTTGGGCGTCGGAGCTCGGGGACGGAGAGGCAGAGAGAATGAGGCGTGGGGTGGAACAGATGGGTTCTATCCACTTATATGGACTGCGAATATCAAGCGTCCCCCCTTGAGCCTTAAAACTTGCCTGTTCCCAAGGGATCACATGAACTGCATGGTTAGGTTACCAAAACTCATATTGATGAGAATCCTGTAATAAGGTTGCACGATCTCTGCTTTGACAAGACGTGTCGCCGGAGGTTGCGCCTCGAAACGCGAAACGGGAGGCCGAAAAATGGTTTGAAATAATAAAATGGCCGGACATAACATCTCACCAATAAAATCTTCAGAGGACAGAACTTATCCGTATTTTGCCCTTGTGATTCAGAAGTATGACTGTTGTACAAAGCCGGATACAATACTGACAATCAATTACTTTGTAGAATTCAGAGGAGGAACCCGCCTTGCAATGCCAAAGACAATCTGTGTGCCGGACACATCGTCATTGAAGACTGGTTCAGGGGCTAATGAGGGAGTCCAGGATTATGGGGTCCTCGGGCGTCCGGGCTATGTGATATGGGCCAGACTAATGGGCCATGGAGATACAAGACAAAAGACTTTCCCCATATCCGAATGGACTCTCCTTGGCGTGGAAGGCAAGCTTAGCGTGTGGATATGAAGATTCCTTTCTCTGTAAACTGACTATGTACAACCCTAGCCCCCTTCGGTGTCTATATAAACCAGAGGGTTTAGTCTGTAGAGGCAGTCATAATCATAGAGGCTAGACATCTAGGGTTTAGCCATTCTAATCTCGTGGTAGATCAACTCTTGTAACCCCTATATTCATCAAAGTCAATCAAGCAGGACGTAGGGTATTACCTCCATCAAGAGGGCCCGAACCTGGGTAAACATTGTGTCCCCTTTCTCCTGTTACCTTTGATCCTTAGACGCACAGTTCGGGACCCCCTACCCGAGATCTGCCGGTTTTGACACCGACAGTGGGTGGGATGTAAAATTTCCCGCTCTCAGCCCATAGTCCGGGCTGGGCATAGTTCGGAGGCGATACTTCCGTAATGGCGAGGGATCGCATTAAGTCCACGGCCTCGTTTAAGAGCGAAGGCCGAACGGGGAACAGAGGACCTGCAGGGCTAGGCACGACAGATTCTGCCAGGCTGTGCTCACTAGATACAGACCTTGACAGTTTGGAGTTTGCATCCTGAGGTAGGTTCGACTCCCCGAGACAGGGAGGGTCTTGCTTGATTCCAGGCTCGCCGAAGACATAGTTGCCTCTAGGCCTCCGGAGAAAAGCTCCATAGAAGGAGAGAGTCTGGTGGGTTTCAGATATCCATCTTCAGAGGAAGTAGTCTACCCTGGATCTAACGCTAGGGCCGGGATGACAGTTGGTCCTTGAGTGGTGCCTGATGACAGGTCCGACGAGTTTTCCTCTTGAAGCAGAGGAACAATGGTCAACGCCGTGAACCCTTCGAAGATCAAGTCTCCCCGGATATCGACGACATAATTTAGGCTCCCGAATTTGATCTGATGACCAGGGGCGTAGCTGTCGATCTGTTCGAGGTGACCAATCGAATTGGCACGCAGAGCAAAGCCACCGAACACAAAAAGTTGACCGGGGAGGAAGGTTTCCCCGGAAACAGCATCATTGTTGATGATTGAACGAGCCATCTAACCTTCTGCCGATGACACAGTGGAACTCTCAATGAAAGCACCAATGTTGGTGTCAAAACCTGCCGATCTCAGGTAGGAGGTCCTGAACTATGCGTCTGAGGATTGAAGGTAACATGAGACAAAGGGGGCACGATGTTTCCCAGGTTCGGGCCCTCTTAATGGAGGTAAAACCCTACTTCCTGCTTGATTGACTTTGATGAGTATAGGGGTTACAAGAGTTGATCTACCTCAAGATCGTTATGGCTAAACCCTAGTAGTCTGGCCTATGTGTTTTCTGATTGCCTCTATGGACTAAACCCTCCGATTTACATAGACACCGGAGGGGCCTAGGGTTGTACAGAGTCAGTTTACAGAAGAAGGAATCTATACATCCGGACACCAATCTTGCCATCCACGCAAAGGAGAGTCCCATCCAGACACGGGGGAAGGCCTTCTACTTTGTATCTTCACAGCCCATCAGTCTGGCCCATAACACACGGGTTGTACACCTGAGGACCCCTTAATCCAGGACTACCTCACCCGGGTCTATTTTCTATCATATTTGTTTCTGATCTACTAGTTTTCAATCTTTTATTTTCATATCTATGAACCAAAAAACCAAAAATATTTAGTTATCTTTTGTTTAGTTTTATCTATCTCTATCAGATCTCGCCTTTCCAATTGACCGTGAAGGGATTGACAAATTTATCGCGTTGGGTGCAAGTGTTTGATTGTTTGTTTAGGTGCATAGATTGGGGACTTGCTTGTACCTTGATACGTCTCCACCGTATCTACTTTTCCAAACACTTTTGCCCTTGTTTTGGCCTCTAACTTGCATGATTTGAATGGAACTAACCTGGACTGACGCTATTTTCAGCAGAATTGCCATGGTGTTATTTTTGTGCAGAAATAAAAGTTCTCGGAATGACTTGAAAATCAACAGAGAATATTTTTGGAATATATAAAAAATACTGGCGAAAGAATCAAGGCCAAGGGGCCCACACCCTGTCCACAAGGGTGGGGGCGCACCCCCTGCCTCGTGGGCCTCCTGGTGCTCCACCGACCTCAACTCCAACTCCATATATTCACGTTCGGGGAGAAAAAAATCAGAGAGAAGGATTCATCGCGTTTTATGATACGGAGCCGCCGCCAAGCCCTAATCTCTCTCGGGAGGGCTGATCTGGAGTCCGTTCGGGGCTTCGGAGAGGGGAATCTGTCGCCATCGTCATCATCAACCTTCCTCCATCACCAATTTCATGATGCTCACTGCCGTGTGTGAGTAATTCCATTGTAGGCTTGCTAGACGGTGATGGGTTGGATGCAATTTATCATGTAATCGAGTTAGTTTTGTTAGGGTTTGATCCCTAGTATCCATTATGTTCTGAGATTGATGTTGCTATGACTTTGCTATGCTTAATGCTTGTCACTAGGGCCCGCGTGCCATGATTTCAGATCTGAACCTATTATGTTTTCATGAATATATGTGAGTTCTTGATCCTATCTTGCAAGTATATAGTCACCTATTATGTGTTATGATCCATTAACCCCGAAGTGACAATAATCGGGATACTTACCAGTGATGACCGTAGGTTGAGGAGTTCATGTATTCACTAAGTGTTAATGCTTTCTTCTGGTACTCTATTAAAAGGAGGCCTTAATATCCCTTAGTTTCCAATAGGACCCCGCTGCCACGGGAGGGTAGGACAAAAGATGTTATGCAAGTTTTTTTCATAAGCACGTATGACTATATTCGGAATACATGGCTACATTACATTGATGAACTGGAGCTAGTTCCGTGTCACCCTAAGTTATAACTGTTGCATGAGGAATCACACCCAACATAATTATCAATCACTGATCCATTGCCTACGAGCTTTTCATATATTGATCTTTGCTTAGTTACTTTTCCGTTGCCACTATTACAATTACTACAAAACTGCTACTCTTACTTTTGCCACAATTACCGTTACTTCCATACTACTTTGGTACTAAATAATTTGCTGTAGATATTAAGTTTTCCAGGTGCGGTTGATTTGACAACTAAACTGTTAATACTTGAGAATATTGTTTGGCTCCCCTTGTGTCAAATCAATGAATTTTGGTTGAATACTCTACCCTCGAAAACTGTTGCGATCCCTTATACTTGTGGGTTATCAATACTATTTTATGGCGCCGTTGCTGGGGAGCATAGCTCTATTCTTTGAGTCACTTGGGATTTATATCTGCTGATCACTCTGAGGAACTTGAAAGATGAAAGAACTAAGATTTTTCCCTCAACTACGAGGGGAGGTAATGAACTGCCATCTACCTCTGCAGTTGATTCACCTTCTGTTTTGAGTAAACTTGTGACACCTACACATGCTATTGATTCTGATAGGTCGCATGTTATTGATGATGCCACTTTTGCTTTTGCATGATACTTATGATGAAACTACTTCTATGCTTGATAATACTGTGCCATTAGGTGAATTTCTTGATGAACAACTTGCTAGGGTTAGAGAGAATGAAATTATTGAAACTGATAATATTGATGAAAGTGATGATGAAGATTCTCCCCCTAGATATGAATTGCCTATTGTGCCTGAGGGTTATGTTATGGATGAAGAAAATGCTAGAGACTTTTTAGCTTGCAATGATAGATATGATCTTAAGAAATTATTAGCTAAGCTGAAGGAAAAGACTTTGAATGCTAGAATGAAATATGACCCTGCTTTTGCTACTTCACATATCTGTATTTCCGATAAGGATTATGATTTCTCTGTCGATCCTGAGTTAATTACTTTGGTTGAGTCTGATCCTTTTTATGGCTATGAATCTGAAAATGTTGTGGCACATCTTACTAAATTAAATGATATAGCCACCCTGTTCACTAATGATGAGAAAACTCGCTATTACTTTGTCCTTAAGTTATTTCCGTTCTCATTAAAGGGTGATGCTAAAATATGGTTCAATTCTCTTGATCCTGGTTGTGTGCGTAGTCCCCAGGATATGATTTATTACTTCTCTGCTAAATATTTCCCCGCTCATAAGAAACAAGCTGCCTTAAGGGAAATATATAATTTTGTGCAAATTGAAGAAGAGAGTCTCCCACAAGCTTGGGGGAGGCTTCTCCAATTACTTAATGCTTTGCCTGATCATCCTCTCAAGAAAAATGAAATACTTGATATCTTTTATAATGGACTAACTGATGCTTCCAGAGACCACCTGGATAGTTGTGCTGGTTGTGTTTTCAGTGACAGAACTGTTGATCAAGCTGAATTGCTATTGAATAATATGTTGAGTAATGAAAATGATTGGACACTTCATGAACCAACTCCTAAGCCAACTCTAAAGAAAAGGTGTATTCTATTTATCAGTCCTGAAGATATGCAAGAGGCAAAGAAATCTATGAAAGAAAAGGGTATTAAAGCTGAAGATGTTAAGAATTTACCACCTATTGAAGAAATACATGGTCTTGATAACCCGACATAGGTAGTGAAGGTAAATTCTCTCTATAGATTTGATAAAGGTGATATTCCTCGTAATAAGTGTGCTAGCCAATGCTTTGACAAGTTTGATAATTTTATTGTTAAGCAAGAAAACTTCAATGCTTATGTTGGTAGACAATTGAAACGTAATGCTTATATGATTGAACACTTGAGTGACTATATGTCTAGAGTTAAAGGTGAACTTAAACTTATTAGTAAACATGCTTCTATGGTTACCACTCAAGTAGAACAAGTACTTAATGCTCGGAATGATTTGCTCAATGAATTAAACAATAAGAAAAATAATAATGCTGTTAGAGTTGTGACTAGAGGGGGTAAAATGGCTCAGGAACCTTTGTATCCTGAGGGCCACCCTAAGAGAATGATCAAGATTCTCAGAGAACTAGTGTTGACGCACCTAGTTCTTCTAAGAAGAATAAAAAGAAAAATGACAGGACTTTGCATGCTTCTAGTGAACCTGTTGTTGACACACCTAAGAATCCCAATGATATTTTTATTTCTGATGCTGAAACACAATCTGGTAATGAACATGAACCTAGTGATAATGTTAATGATGATGTTCATGTTGATGCTCAACCTAGGAAGAACAATGATGCAGAGATTGAACCTACTATTGATCTTGATAACCCACAATCAAAGAATCAACGTTATGATGAGACAGACTTTGTTGCTAGGAAGCACGGTAAAGAAAGAGAACCATGGCCACTACAAGAGAAACCCCCCTACACCAACACATATTTAGCAATGGAGCTGGCATATGCATTGGCAGGCCGTGGACTCAACGTCCCCACCTCCCCACAAATAGTTAACTTCCTCCCTCTACTCACTTCTTCCTTGATTATCTACAGTTCTCCACATCACACGGCCAAACATGTGGAAAAGGGGGGCGACACAACTTTATCTCCTTGCAGACCTCCCTAAAAAATATCTCACTACGGGCCGCCACCACAAATCCTCAATCGATCTCACCTGATCCACCGCCGCCGCCACAAATCCTCCATCGTTCTCACCTGATTTCCCTGCGCCGCCGTTGGCTTGGCGCACATCTAGGTTTCCCAACTTGGTCCTTGGGCATGAGGGTTCCCTCCCACGGTATGTAGATCACGGCTGGACAAGAAACTGTCACGGTGCCACTGGCCGTGTCCATCGCCGGCACCATCGCGCTCTTCCTGGAAGCCCCGCTCCCCGCGCTCCATTTTGATAGTCACCACAGGGAACGACTACAAGAGGAAGACGCACAAGGTTTCTTCTCCCCTTCTTTTGGGTTTTATATTTCATTTTGTTGCCTTGGGAGTTCTTAATTCCTTCTCTAGTGTGTGCACGAAGGTGTCGGAGATGCGGCAGGGATGGGGAAGGTTATGCCTCGCTGCACCGGGAGGTAGCATCTACTCTGCTATAAGAATGCTAAGCAAAGTAAGTGGCTCTGCAAGATGGTATATGCTTCTTTAGTTTACGCACATTTTTCTTCCTTTTTCAGCTAATCATAGTTCAGTTATGAGAAGTCAATAAGAATTCAGTACTGCCAGAAATGTCCATGGTCATGTAGTTTGGTTGGTGTCATGTTCGGAATGCCTGGTGAGATTTCCAGGACTTCATTTGAGTTGTTCCTTTCTTTGCACCATCTAGGTTCAGCCAAAATATAGCTTATCCTTTGTACTCCTATGATCCTATCTAGATCTCAATGTGCAGGTTGTTATTACTTTGGCTGAACCTGGATGGTGCAAAGTCAGGCTTGCTTCTCTCAGTTTCCTATCTAGATCTCCATGTGCTGTTTGTTACTAGTTGTCTTGATTTATTTAGATAAATACCACTTTGTTTACCTCTTGTTTGATAGGAATTTGGATCAGATGTCAATAGCGTAGGGGCAGGGGGCTACTCGATGGGCCAAAAAATCGGAGGTTTGGTTGCAGTTCCCAAATGCACAGCAGCGGAGCAATGACTCCCATATGCACAACGGTGGCACGACGACTGCGAGATGTACAGAAGTGGTGCAGCCGCTCCACAGTGATGGTTTGTAGTGCAGTACGGTCAGCTAAGCCATCTGCCCCATCCCGTCAAATCCAATACCATAGCTCAGTCACCTAGGATGATATGTCCATTCATATTTCTAATGCCACATTAACACATCAATGATTAGTGGTTGGCATTTACTGTAGTTTTTTGCGACTCTCTATGGGTTTGTGTTTCTCGTATCTCTATTGATTTATACTTCTCGATAGGGTCTTAGCCATATTCCTACAATACAATGCAATATGCAGCAGCTATAAGTTATACGGATATTACTAGTTGTAGTTGCAGCTATTAATTTTGTATTAGTATAGTTGTTTAGTCAAGTAGGAAAACTTAGATGCATGTACATGTATGGAACTGACTATGCAGTATTTAAGTTTCCAGCAATTTTTCGTTGAAAAAACTAATCACTGTTGAAAAAGTAGCTTCCAATTTTGACAGTGACCTTTTACTACAAACACTGAACCATCTCACTTGACAAAGTTTATCTATTAATTAAATATGTTGGCAATACCAAAATGCATCAATCTCTCAGTATTTTGGATTGTCTTGAGAGAGTTCAAATTCAGAGTAACATTTGGTCTAGAGACTTTGTGTGAGTAATGATTTTCTGTTGACTTCTCCATTCTAACCATGGTACTGGCTTATGGAGATCATAGTTTCTCTATGGAGAAAATTTAATGTCAGTATACATACATTCAAAATATTGTTTTGTGGTCTTCTAAATTACCAATACATATGTTGTAACTTCGGGCTATAGAAACTGAATTGTTTCAGGTAGTGATGACATTACGTGGTGACTGATGTCAAACGACAACACATGGTTCAGGTTTGCCGCTTGTATTTTACTACATTTAAGTGTAGTACGTGAATGTATAATTAGAATATATAGCTTTGAAATCACAACTTGTAAATCCTAGCACCACCACTAGTTCCATGTCAATATTCTTGGCACTTAAACATGGAAGATCACTAGTGCCAGATAGGAATTTTTATGATGTAATTTGTAACTGTAGTTCTATCACTACAAAGGGAAATTGGACTACTAATTGCCATCCTGAATATTATTTCTTATCTACCATATACCTATCTTTTCCCCCCACCTAATTTGCACAAAAATAACACTATTCTTGCATGCTGCTTCTACGAGATATGACTCGTTACAACTAGATCAGGTAAACCAGTTCATCACATACTGTGTGTGTAAATTACATTCCCTTGCTTCCTATAAAACACTATTTCTATCGACATGATGAAACTTAATTATGGAATGAGGTGAGTTAGTTTAGTACGCTAATATCTACTTACAGCTACAGATGTGTGATACTTTCCAAATCTAACTAGTCTGGGTTTTGCGAATATATCACACCATATTCACTCATGCTATCGCCAACTAGTCACATAAGTTTATTCTATATCAATTAGATATGTAGTTTTTCTATGGTTAAGAAACTAATGACTTGTTGTTTTTCTTCCGTAGAGATGTACATGTAGAGTTGGTGCTACATTAGCAAAATCTGACCCGTTGACACGACCACTAAAAATGTTAAAAATTATTGGCCATGCAGCCGGATTAATTATTGCATGGTCTTCAACCTTAGATTGTTGCTCTTCTAAATTTTGCTGCTCTATTAACCTTTTTTTCTACCACAAGTTACTGATCTCATTTCTTTATTTTTGTAGATTCATAAGATATTTTGACGATGCATGGCTTAGACGTTGATTGCAAGGTCCAGAATGGTGCTACTGGATAGTCTTATCACCTGATTGCAAGGTTGAGAATGGTGTTGTTGCTGGATAGTTTTATCATGTGACTGCAAGGTCGAGAATGGTGGTGCTGCTATATAGTCTTATCATCTGATTGCAAGGTCGAGAATGGTGTTGCTGTTGGATAGTATTATGTTATATTTTAGGATATCATTTCCAGTGTCAATGTTTCAAAAATTCTAATTTCGAATAGTTGAGAAAATGATTGAAAGATCCAGAATTGGGATAGTACTATAATCTTTGGATCATGTTGTTTGTAATGCAACAGAGGAAATTATATATTAGACCTTTCTCATATATAGTGCCTCCTATGTACTATCCCCATCGACCTTATCATTATCAATGGCTATATATAAAATACATGTTATATCCATTTGAATATCCTTTTGTGTTGCGTGGCAGCAACAAATATGAACTATTGTTAAGCTCCTACTAAATACGTTGCTATCTTGCAACACTTATTCACATCGTTTACCAACGCATGTGTATATGTTGTTGTAGACCTTTGCAACGCCACCAATGGCAATGAATATTAATCCGTTGGTATAGACCCTAGCAACGGTTATATAGACATACAACAACGCATCGATGCGTTGCTGAAGGGGGGTTGAAACCCATGCCTTTTCCTCCTAAACCATCCAAGAAAAACGATGATGAGGATTTTGAGCGCTTTGCTGAAATGATTAGACCTATCTTTTTGCGTATGCGTTTGACTGATATGCTTAAAATGAATCCTTATGCTAAGTATATGAAAGATATTGTCACTAATAAAAGAAAGATACCAGAAGCTGAAATTTCCACCATGCTTGCCAATTATACTTTCAAAGGTGGAATACCAAAGAAACTGGGAGATCCAGGAGTACCAACTATACCATGCTCCATTAAAAGAAACTATGTTAAAACTGCTTTATGTGATCTTGGAGCCGGTGTTAGTGTTATGCGTCTCTCTTTATAACGTAGACTTGATTTGAATAAGTTGACACCTACTGAAATATCTTTGCAAATGGCTAATAAAGCAACTGCTATACCTGTCGGTATTTGTGAGGATGTGCCTGCTGTGGTTGCAAACGTTACTATTTTAATGGACTTTGTTATCCTTGATATTCCTGAGGACGATAGTATGTCTTATTCTTGGTAGACCCTTTTTGAATACCATAGGGGCTATTATTGATTGCAACAAAGGAAATGTCACTTTTCATGTTAATGGTAATGAGCATATGGTACACTTTCCAAGGAAACAACCTCAAGTCCACAGTATCAATTCTATTGGAAAAACTTCAACAATTACTATTGGAGGTTTTGAATTTCCTCTTCCTACTGTCAAGAAGAAATATGATATTATTATTGTTGGGGATGTGCATAGCCCCGTTGAGGTAACCTAGTGTTATTCAAAAATTGTCCGGTTTCATGCGATTCAGAATGAGTTTGTTAACAAGACTTGATCAACCTTGTTAGTGGATTCCTTTTGATGAGCATGAGATGGATGAAGTTAGAAAACACAACTCTCTATACTCTCCTTTTAGTTTCTATTATTTTGATTTAATAAAGCAAAAATAGTATTTCCTATTTGTTTTCTGAATTATCCTTGCAATAAAAAATACCCTGAAAATAAAAGTTCTCCAAACAACAACAACAACAACAACAACAAAGCCTTTAGTCCCAAACAAGTTGGGGTAGGCTAGAGGTGAAACCCATAAGATCTCGCAACCAACTCATGGCTCTGGCACATGGATATCAATAAAAGTTCTCCAAATGTCCTAAAATGAAATATGATTTTTTGTAGAATATTTAAGAATATTTGGCACTGAGAACACACCAGAGGGGGCAACCACCTGGCCACGAGGGTGCAAGGCGCACCCCTGCCTCATGGACCCCATGTGGGCCCCCTCCACTTATTCTTGCACCCACACACTTCGTCTTCCTCTAGAAAAAAAATCCTCCACCAGCTCAAACTCGTGTTCTAGCTCGTTTTGCTGCCATTTTCGATCTCCTTGCTCAAAGCTCCATTCATAAAACTGCTTTGGGGGATTGTTCTTTGGTATGAGACTCCTCCAATGGTCCAATTAGTTTTTGTTCTAGTGCTTTATTTATTGCAATTTTTTGCTGCTTAGGTGACTCTGTTCTTGAGCTTGCATGTCAAATTTCTTTGGTCCCATGTAGTTTTAATGCATGATATGGTCTCTAGGCACTTGTAGGAGTAGTTGCTATCAATCTTGTTGAGTTCGGTTCACTTTTGTTTTAGGTCACTAAAATTTCAGAAATTTTTCAGAGAAAGAAAATGATGAAGAAATTTTTGAGGGGCTCTTCGAGCCGAAGCTCGAAGGATAAGCAAAGTGAAGAGAATAAGAAGCCCAAATATAATCTCCCTCGCACTGCGGAGGTTTGGCCGTGCGAATGGCCTTGTGATGAGTTCTTGAGAGCAACCGGGATTTATGAAGACTTTTATTATTTG
Organism: Triticum aestivum; assembly: GCF_018294505.1. Lineage (NCBI taxonomy): Eukaryota > Viridiplantae > Streptophyta > Magnoliopsida > Poales > Poaceae > Triticum > Triticum aestivum. The sequence continues at coordinate 357,808,683 of NC_057806.1, read as the reverse complement.
GCTGAGAATGCAGGCCTCACCGACTTCCTCCATGACCAGCTCGAACAATATCTCCTACTCACTAATTTTTTTGTGCAAAATTTTCATTTCCATGCTAGGAGGTCGCCACCTTCTGTGGATTTTTATTTGTATGATGAGTATAAGGAGATGTCACTTTATGACTTTTGTGCGATTTGCAAGTTGCCCTTTGAGGGCAGCATAAAGGAACCACATCGTAATGATGTGGAAGGGTTTATTGATATGATTGCTGTAGGGGAAACGAGGAAAGTTTCCGATGCAAGAATTACTAGCATAGATTTTCCTGTTCTACGTTACTTTGCAATATTTGCTAGTAGATGCTTGATTGGTCATGGGAACAGTGGAAACCTTAGCGCCCCTGATATTGTTATTTTGCGCCATTCCTTGTTTCATGATGCTACTTTCAGTTTAGGCGCTATTGTTGCTAAACGGTTAAATCTGAACCGTATGAAGGATCCCATCTTTGGAGGCATCTTTGCTTCGCGCCTTGCTGCACACGTTAACATACCTATTAGGCATTATGAGAAAGAAGAAAAGTTGCTGCCTCCTATTTTTCTAGATTAGAAGAGTATGGTAGCACATGATTTTATTGTTAATCATAAGAAGAAGATGCTTAAATATAGATTGATATTTGATAAAAATTATTGTGAGATTATTACCTTGCCTTCTCCCTCTTTGTTTATCATATTTTCAGGCACGTACCTCATTTTGCCAGAGGCCATTTATGCATACTTGAGCGTGACACCAGCTCCAGAGCCTGAGCCGGAGCCACCCCTTGACCCTTATCGCCAGTCTGTTTATCAGTGGAATCCAGAGGAGATCGCCAACCAGTGGCACCCAGAGGATACTCCTCCGTACACCAGAGAGGGCAGCTTTGAGCCATGGCCATAAACCAACTTAGGCCAAAAGCCTAAGCTTGCGGGAGTACGTATTTATCACCGACATTACATTCATGTTCACACACTCATGCCAGTTGTCGGTACTCATACTTTTTCATTGTATTATCCATGCTAGTTTATTTTCTGTTTTAAGCATTCTTCTTGTGTGTTTGAAAAACCTTAAGAAAAAACAAAAAAATTAGTTGTAGCTTTTAGCTAGTTTACTTTCCATGCCTATAGTAGTAGTAATTAAAAAGTAAACCCAAAAAGATTTCTTGTTCTTCTTTTGCTTGTTGGGAGCTTTCCCGTGTAAATAGTTTTGCTTCTTTTCTTTTCTTTTCTTTTCTTTTCTTTTCTTTTCTTTTCTTTTCCTTGGGGGTCGAGAGGAGAAGACCATGATGAAAATGTTGAGTGGCTCTCATATGCATTATTGTTGATCTAGCAAAGAGCCCGTATTACCTTGGCTTCTCTTGTGTATTAAATGCTTGCCGATTCCAGCTTAGTCCAATGCACGTGCACTATTATTATTATCCACACTGTTCGGCCGTGCAAGTGAAAGACAATAATGACGATTTATGATGAACTATGTGAGATGAGAAAAGCTGGTATGAACTCAACCTATCTTATTTTTGTAAATATGATTAGTTCATCGTTCCTGATTCAGCCTATTATGAATGAAACATGTTTGCAATGACAGTTAGAGATTATAGTTTCTCATGCCATGCTTAATTTCCTAGGAGTTTATAATGGTTTACCTTGCGTGCCAGCATGCTATTAAAATGGGTGTGATGTGGTATGATAGGGTGGTATCCTCCTTTGAATGATTCGAGTGGCTTGACTTGGCACATGTTTAGTTGAAACAAAATCAACATAGCCTCCACGATATTTATGTTCATGGTGAATTATATCCTACTCATGCTTGCATTCAGTGTTGATTAATTTTAATGCATGTTCATGACTGTTGTCGCTCTCTAGTTGGTCGCTTCCCAGTCTCTTTTTAGCCTTCACTTGTACTAAGCAGGAATACTGCTTGTGCATCCACTTCCATAAACCCTAAAAGTTATTCCATATGAGTCCACCATACCTTCCTATATGCGGTATCTACCTGCCGTTCCAAGTAAATTTGTATGTGCCAAACTCTAAACCTTCAAATGAAATTCTGTTTTGTATGCTCGAATAGCTCATGTATCAACTAGGGCTGTCTATATCTTCCATGCTAGGCGGTTTATTCTCAAGAGGAGTGGACTCCGCTCCTCATTCAGGAGAAAATGGCCGGTAACCGGGATGCCCAGTTGATAACCCACAAGTATAGGGGATCACAACAATTTTTGAGGGTAGAGTATTCAACCCAAATTTGTTGATTGAACACAAGGGGAGCCAAAGAATATTCTCAAGTATTTGCAGCTGAGTTGTCAATTCAACCACACCTAGAAACATAATATCTGCAGCAAAGTGTTTAGTAGCAAAGTAATATGATAGTAGCGGTAACGGTCGCAAAAGTGACGGTAGCAGTTTTGTAGTGATTGCAACACTGGCAACGGAAAAGTAACGAAGCAAGGATCAATAAGTGAAAAGCTCGTAGGCAATGGATCAGTGATGGATAATTATGTCGGATGCGATTCCTCATGCAATGGTTACAACATAGGGTGACATGGAACTAGCTCCAGTTCATCAATGTAATGTAGGCATGTATTCCGAATATAGTCATACGTGCTTATGGAAAGAACTTGCATGACATCTTTTGTCCTACCCTCCCGTGGCAGCAGGGTCCTACTGGAAACTAAGGGATATTAAAGCCTCCTTTTAATAGAGTACCGGACCAAAGCATTAACACTTAGTGAATACATGAACTCCTCAAACTACGCTCATCACCGGTAAGTATCCCAATTATTGTCACTTTGGGGTTAACGGATCATAACACATAATAGGTGACTATAGACTTGCAAAATAGGATCAAGAACTCACATATATTCATGGAAACATAATAGGTTCAGATCTGAATCATGGCACTCGGGCCCTAGTGACAAACATTAAGCATAGAAAAGTCATAGCAACATCAATCTCAGAACATAACTAACTCGATTACATGATAAATCTCATCCAACCCATCACCGTCCAGCAAGCCTACGATGGAATTACTCACGCACGGTGGTGAGCATCATGGAATTGGTGACGGAGGAAGGTTGATGATGACGATGGTGATGGATTCCCCTCTCCGGAGCCTCGAACGGACTCCGGATGAGCCCTCCCGAGAGAGATTAGGGCTTGGCGGCGGCTACGTATCATAAAATGCGATGAATCCTTCTCTCTGATTTTTTTCTCCCCGAACGTGAATATATAGAGTTGGAGTTGAGGTTGGTGGAGCACTAGGGGACCCACGAGGCAGGGGGCGCGCCTAGGGGGGTAGGCGCGCCTCCCACCCTCGTGGACAGGGTTTGGCCCCTGGCCTTGATTCTTTCGCCAGTATTTTTTATATATTCCAAAAATATTCTCTGTTGATTTTCAGGTCATTCCGAGAAATTTTATTTCTGCACAAAAATAACACCATGGCAATTCTGCTGAAAACAACATCAGTCCGGGTTAGTTCCATTCAAATCATGCAAGTTAGAGTCCAAAACAAGGGCAAACATGTTTGGAAAAGTAGATACGATGGAGACGTATCAACTCCCCCAAGCTTAAACATTTTCTTGTCCTCAAGCAATTCAGTTGATAAACTGAAAGTGATAAAGAAAAACTTTTACAAACTCTGTTTGCTCTTGTTGTTGCAAATATGTAAAGCCAACATTCAAGTTTTCAGCAAAGATTATGAACTAACCATGTTCACAATAACATTTAGGTCTCATGTTTACTCATATCAATGACATAATCAACTAGCAAGCAATAATAATAAATCTCAGATGACAACACTTTCTCAAAATAATCATAATATGATATAACAAGATGGTATCTCGCTAGCCCTTTCTGAGACCGCAAAACATAAATGTAGAGCACCCCTGAAGATGAAGGGCTGGAAATTGTAATTCATGGTAAAAAGAGATCCAGTCACAGTCATACTCAATGTAAACTAACAATAATACATGCAAATAACAGCGGTGCCCTCCAACTGGTGCTTTTTAATAAGAGGGTGATGACTCAACATAAAAGTAAATAGATAAGCCCTTCGCAGAGGGAAGCAGGGATTTGTAGAGGTGCCAGAGCTCGATTTTGAAATGGAGATGAATAATATTTTGAGCGGTATACTTTCATTGTCAACATAACAACCGAGAGATATCGATATCTTCCATGCTACACACATTATAGGCGGTTCCCAAGCAGAATGGTAAAGTTTATACTCCCCCACCACCAACAAGCATCAATCCATGGCTTGCCCGAAACAACGGGTGCCTCCAACTAACAACAGTCCCGGGGGAGTTTTGTTTGCAATTATTTTGATTTGATTTGAGCAAGGGATTGGGCATCCGGGTGACCAGCCATTTTCTCATGAGTGAGGAGCGGAGTCCACTCCTCTTGAGAATAACCCGCCTAGCATGGAAGATACAGACAACCCTAGTTGATACATGAGCTATTCGAGCATACAAAACCGAATTTTTATTTGAAGGTTTAGAGTTTGGCACATAAAAAATTTACTTGGAACGGCAGGTAGATACCGCATATAGGAAGGTATGGTGGACTCATATGGAATAACTTTGGGGATTATGGAATTGGATGCACAAGCAGTATTCCCGCTTAGTACAAGTGAAGTCTAGAAAGAGACTGGGAAGCAACCAGCTAGAGAGCGACAACAGTCATGAACATGCATTGAAATTAATCAACAATGCAAGCATGAGTATGATATAATTCATCATGAACATAAATATCGTGGAGGCTATGTTGATTTTGTTTCAACTACATGCGTGAACATGTGCCAAGTCAAGCCACTTGAATCATTCAAAGGAGGATACCACCCTATTATACCACATCACAACCATTTTAATAGCATGTTGGCACGCAAGGTAAACCATTATAAACTACTAGCTAATTAAGCATGGCATGGGCAACTATAATCTCCAATTGTCATTGCAAACATGTTTCACTCATAATAGGCTGAATCAGGAACAATGAACTAATCATATTTACAAAAACAAGAGAGGTCGAGTTCATACCAGCTTCTCTCATCTCAATCAGTTCATCATATATCACCATTATTGCCTTTAACTTGCACAACCGAATAGTGTGGATAATAATAGTGCACGTGCATTGGACTAAGCTGGAATCTGCAAGCATTCAATTCAAGGGAGAAGACAAGGTAATATGGACTCTTTATTAGATCAACAGTAATGCATAAGAGAGCCACTCAGCATTTTCATCATGGTTTTCTCCTCTCAGCCCCCAAAGAACAAGAAAGAAATAAAACTATTTACACGGGAAAGCTCCCAACAAGCAAAAGAAGAACGAGAAATCTTTTTGGGTTTCCTTTTTAATTACTACTACTACATGCATGGAAAGTAAACTAGCTAAAAGCTACAACTATTTTTTTGTTTTTTCTTAAGGTTTTTCAAACACACAAGAAGAATGCTTAAAAAGAAAATAAACTAGCATGGATGATACAATGAAAAAGTATGAGCACCGACAACTGGCATGAGTGTGTGAACATGAATGTAATGTCGGTGAGGAATACGTACTCCCCCAAGCTTAGGCTTTTGGCCAAGTTGGTTTATGCCCACGGATCAAAACTGCCCTCTCCGGTCTACTGAGGAGGGTCCTCGGGGTGCCACTGGTTGGCGATCTCCTCCGGATCCCATTGATAAACAGACAGATAGTGAGGATGAGATAGTGGCTCCGACTCTGGAGCTGATGTCAGGCTTTGGTATGCCTAAAAGGCCTTTGGCAAAACAAGGTACATGCCTAAAAATATGTTGAACAAAGAGGGAGCAGGTAAGGTAATAGTATCAAAGTAATTCTTATCAAATATCAGTCTATAGTTAAGCATCTTCTTCTTATTCTTAACAATAAAATCATGTGCTACCATACTCTTGTAATCTAGAAAAATATGAGGCATCAACTTTTCCTCTTTCTCATAATGGCTAATAGGTATGTTAAAGTGTGCAGCAAGGCGCAAGGCGAAGAGTCCTCCTAAGACGGGACCCTTTGTACAGTTCAGATTTAACCGTTTAGCAACAATAGCGCCTAAACTAAAAGTGGTATCACGAAACAAAGCATGGCGCAAAATAACAATATCAGGGCACTAAGATTTCCATAGTCTCCATCGTATCTACTTTTCCAAACACTTTTGCCCTTGTTTTGGACTCTAACTTGCATGATTTGAATGGAACTAACCCGGACTGACGATATTTTTAGCAGAATTGCCATGTGTTACTTTTGTGTAGAAATAAACTTCTCGGAATGACCTGAAAAATCAACGGAGAATATTTTTGGAATATAGAAAAAATACTGGCAAAAGAATCAAGGCCAGGGGCCCACATCCTGTCCATGAGGGTGGGGGTGCGCCTACCCCCTGGGCGCACCCCCTGCCTCGTGGGCCCTGGTGCTCCACCGACCTCAACTCCAACTCTATATATTCACGTTCGGGGAGAAACAAATCAAAGAGAAGGATTCATCGCATTTTACGATACGGAGCCGCCTCCAAGCCCTAATCTCTCTCAGGAGGGCTGATCTGGAGTCCGTTCGGGGCTCCGGAGAGGGGAATCCGTCGCCATCGTCATCATCAACCTTCCTCCATCAACAATTTCATGATGCTCACCACCGTGTGTGAGTAATTCCATCACAGGCTTGCTGGACGGTGATGGGTTGGATGCAATTTATCATGTAATCGAGTTAGTTTTGTTAGGGTTTGATCCCTAGTATCCATTATGTTCTGAGATTGAAGTTGCTATGGCTTTGCTATGCTTAATGCTTGTCACTAGGGCCCGAGTGCCATGATTTCAAACCTGAACCTATTATGTTTTCATGAATATATGTGAGTTCTTGATCCTATCTTGCAAGTCTATAGTCACCTATTATGTGTTATGATCTGTTAACCCCGAAGTGACAATAATCGGGATACTTACCGGTGATGACTGTAGTTTGAGGAGTTCATGTATTCACATAGTCAATGCTTTGTTCTCGCACTCTATTAAAAGGAGGCCTTAATATCCCTTAGTTTCCAATAGTACCCCGCTGCCACGGGAGGGTAGGACAAAAGATGTCATGCAAGTTCTTTTCCATAAGCACGTATGACTATATTCGGAATACATGCCTACATTACATTGATGAACTAGAGCTAGTTCTGTGTCACCCTATGTTATAACTGTTGCATGAGGAATCGCATCCGACATAATTATCCATCACTGATCCATTGCCTATGAGCTTTTCATATATTGATCTTTGCTTTGCCACTGTTGTAATTACTACAAAACTGCTACTATTACCTTTGCCATCGTTACTGTTACTTCCATACTACTTTGCTACTAAATACTTTGCTGCAGATATTAAGTTTTCCAGGTGCGATTGAATTGACAACTCAACTGTTAATACTTGAGAATATTCTTTGGCTCCCCTTGTGCCGAATCAATAAATTTGGGTTGAATAGTCTACCCTTGAAAACTGTTGCAATCCCTTATACCTCCTACTGGATTGATACCTTGGTTCTGTAACTGAGGGAAATACTTATATCTACTTTGCTGCATCACCCTTTCCTCTTCAAGGGAAAAACTAACGCAAGCTCAAGAAGTAGTAGGGCCCAGAGATACCTCTCCGATACATGGAGTGACAAATCCCAATCTCGATCCATGCCAACTCAACAGACACATCCAAAGATACCTGTAGAGCTTCTTTATGATCACCCAATTACGTTGTGACGTTTTATACCACACAAGGTATTCCTCCAGAGTCCGGGAGTTGCATGATCTCATGGTCGAAGAAACATGTATTTGACATTAAGAAAGCAGTAGCAATAAATTGAACGATCATATGCTATGCTAATGGTTGGGTCTTGTCCATCACATCATTCTCCTAATGATGTGATCCCGTTATCAAATGACAACTCATGTCTGTGGTTAGGAAACCTTGACCATCTTTCATCAACGAGCTAGTCTAGTAGAGGTTCACTAGGGACACGGTATTTGTTTATGTATCCACACATATATTTAAGTTTCTGGTCAATACAATTCTAGCATGAATAATAAACCTTTATCATGATTTAGGAAATATAATAATAACCATTTTATTATTGCCTCTAGGGCATATTTCCATCAGTCTCCCACTTGCACTAGAGTCAATATTCTAGTTCACATCGCCATGTGATTAATACCCATAGTTCACATCTCCATGTGACTAACATACAAAGAGTTTACTAGAGTCAATACTCTAGTTCACAACACCATGTGATTAACACCCAAAGAGTACTAAGGTGTGATCATGTTTTGCTTGTGAGAGAGGTTTAATCAACGGGTCTACCACATTCAGATCCGTATGTATTTTGTAAATTTCTATGATTACAATGCTCTGCATGTAGCTACTCTAGCTAATTGCTCCCACGTTCAATATGTGTCCAGATTGAGACTTAGAGTCACCCAGATTGGTGTCAAAGCTTGCATCGATGTAACCTTTTAGGACGAAATCTTTATCACCTCCATAACCGAGAAACATTACCTTTCTCCTCTAAGGATAATTTTGACCGTTATCAAGTGATCCACTCATGGATTATTATTGTACCCTAATAACCCAAAAGTATAGGGGATCCCAACAGTTTTGAGGGTAGAGTATTCAACCCAAATTTATTGATTCGACACATGGGGAGCCAAAGAATATTCTCAAGTATTAGCAGCTGAGTTGTCAATTCAACCACACCTGGAAGACTTAATATTTATAGCAAAGTATTTAGTAGCAAAGTTGTATGGAAGTAATGGTAACAATGGAAAAAGTAATAGTAGCAGTTTTGTAGCAAGCGTAATAGTGGCAACGGAAAAGGAACGAAGCAAAGATTAATATGAAACGAGATCGTAGGCAATGGATCAATGATGGATAATTATGTTGGATGGCATTCATCATGCAACAGTTACAACTTAGGGTGACATAAAACTAGCTCCAATTCATAATATAATGTAGGCATGTATTCCGAATATAGTCATACATGCTTATGGAAAAGAACTTGCATGGCAATTTTTGTCCTACCCTTCCATGGCAGCAGGGTCCTATTGGAAACTAAGGGATATTAAGTCCTCCTTTTAATAGAGTACCAGACAAAAGCAGTAGCATTTAGTGAATACATGTACTCCTCAAACTACGTTCATCACCGGGAAGTGTCCCGACTATTGTCACTCCGGGGTTGCCGGATCATAACACATAGTAGGTGACTATTACTTGCAATATCGGACCAAGAACACAAATATATTCATGAAAACATAATTTTTTTAGATATGAAATCATGGCACTCGGGCCCTAGTGACAAGCATTAGGCATAGCAAAGTCATATCAACATGAATCTTAGAACATAGTTGATACTAGGGATCAAACCCTAACAAAACTAACTCGATTGCATGTTAAATCTCATCCAACCCATCACCGTCCAGCAAGCCTACGATGAGATTACTCACGCACGTCAGTGAGCATCATGAAATTGGTGATGGAGGATGGTTGATGATGACGATGGCGACGAATTCCCTTCTCCGGATCCCAAAACGAACTCCAGATCTGCCCTCCAATGGAAGAACAGGGCTGGGCGGTGGCTCCATATCGTAAAACGCGATGAATCCTTCTCTCTGATTTTTTTCTCCCGAACGTGAATATATCACTATAAAAAAATACACTTCCGTGATGATACATGTTTGTCATAGTAGGTCATGTTTTCTGTCATGCATGTACATCCATGACAAATATATGAAAGAATCAAGATAGTCATACCTGTGTTGTCGTAGAAGTGTTCCATGACATTACCAAAATCATCATCACGGAAGTGTCCACTTCCATGACGATAAATCGTGCATCACAGAAGTTCTTTCGTCAAGGGTGACCAACACGTGTCGGCTCACCGTTGGGACAGATGTCATCCACTCATTGGACCCAAACCGCCTATGATACGTCGACACGTGGCATGGCCCAACAGAGGCCCATTCCTGTGAAAAGGCCGGCCCATTTGACTTGGTCAAAAGATGGCGGCCCGGCCCATGGCAAGCCTGTTAACGGCCTGTTCGCATATAGCCCATTTACAACCCGCTATCCCAGGGCCCGTTTACGGCCTATCCGAATTAGGCCTAGTAGCGTTATCTGGTCCATTTAATATAATTCCAGCCTGTTTTAACTTTCGGCCCATGTATGGCCCATGACGTCTTTCGGCCCGTATGAGGCCTTTAGTAACCCTCGGCCCCTTAATGGCCCGTGGTAAAACTGGTCCGTAATGAATAGTGTATCACTTTATACCCATTAACGACCCATTATTCCGTTGGGCCGTTTCCAGCCCATGCTATCTTTCGGCCTTCTCAGGGCCCATTTATTCTTGGGCTCATTTCCAGCATTCGGTTACTTACAGCCTGTTACTATCATTTTCTGCTTGTGGGCCAAATTCAGCCCGTGGTTACAGTCGGCCCGTTTGTGGCCCGTTAATACGTTGGGCCGTTTTCATGTCAAAAAAAACCCGTTGGGCTGTTTTCATAGAGTTATCAAATACAGCCTATTAACGGCCCGTTATTGTCCACGAATAGTACGGCCCATGATTGGCAAAATGATGATACACCCCATAGAAGGCCCATGGATCCTACGACGCGTAAAAGTCCCATGGATCGTACGGCCCGTAGAAGGCCCATGGATCGTACGACCCGTAGAAGGCCCATGGATCCTATGACCCGTATAGAAGGCCAATGGATCCTACGGCCCGTAGAAGGCCGATGGATCATACGGCCCGCAGGAGGCCCATGGTTACAACAGTCCGTGTGTTATCATGATTATTTTGGTCTAGTTTCCAAAAATAGGTTATTATGCTCACTAGAAAAACACAGAAAAAGAACTGCAGTGACTACAAGCAAACAACTAAACAATACAATAAGGAAATAAATAAGCAAGCAATTAATGCTAGCCTATTACCGCTATTACACATATTACATCCACTAGGCATCAAAGTTCGCCGCCAATGCAAATATAGGGAACAAAGCAGCATATTACATACACTGGCCGTCAAAATTGGCCACTCGTGCAAATAAACCCGTCAGCAAAACAAGAGCATAACTGAAACAACTTCAGAAGATCTCAAGAAACATGGTATCCACCATGCTGGCAATAAGCTTAGCAAGCTTATTAGCTTTGTCCTGTTTGGCGCTAAAATCCTCCAACGCTTGCTGTTGCACTAGAAAGTATGCATCTGAATGCTCCAGGGACTTCCACAGTCCTTCCACTTCTTGTCGCAGCACAACTGATCGATGTCTTTCAGCTTGTAGTTGAGACTCAAGAAACCGAACTGATTCAGACAGTGAGTTCGAATAGCTTGTGCAAGCGGTAGTGGCCAGTAACTCAAACACTAAACCAAGACAGGACTTTGGGGTTGTCTCATTGTCTTCGAGATAGTCTTCCTTAGTTGTTTTATCAGCTTTGTTGGAGACCAACAAGGATGTGTTAATATCCTAAACCTTATCTGAATTACTTCCTTTACCATTGCTTAACAAGGCACTCTTCCCCAATATTCTGTCAGCATTCTAAAAGAAGAAACAAGTAGACACATAACATGTTTAGCATGTACTAGTATATGAAACTCATTTCGGTGAACCAGTTCATTAGTAAGGTGGACAGGATTAAACTACCAAGTCTTCTACTGCCAAGTACTAGTACATAATAAAAACATCAAACAAACATACATCTATGTCCTATGGTCACTGCATTGTCTTGCCAAATCAAAATAGAGACACGGTTCAAATCATATCGGTTCAAGACAAAGCAGCAGTAAAAGAATACAAAGCGTGGGAAACTACACGACACAACAAGATTTCAGATGGGTACCACGGGTCTACATGTACAACAACACTATTGGCTCTATTGTGATGCTAGTAATCTGCATGATATGAGAAGTCAACTGTATACACAATTGAAATTGAAATCAACATAGCTATTGATAAGAGCAAGCCTGTTAAAGAAACATGCGTGAACATACCTGCTGTGCCATTTTAGTTTCATTGGATCCTTCAATTTAAAAATAAGTCTGTATGAGTAAATACAGTGATACAAGAGCAAAGCAGTATGCACAATAGAAATCATAGTTAAAAAAGGCGCGCCTAAGCGAGCACTTAAGCGCGCCTAGGCTCTAGGCGTTGGCGAAATGCATTGCGCATAACTATGTTTAATCTGTGCATAACTGCGCATAAGCATGCGCTTTGGTCAGTAAAGCGCAAGGCGGTGGCGAAACACACAATTAACGCCTAGTGCTTTTTTGAACTATGATAGCAATGGAATCTTAAATTAGAACAGTTGTTCTTCAAGTTTAGGCACTTGTTCTACATGAACAGAGTACAGTAAGACGCAAGAATATAGTACTTAAAAATAGAAAGACCTTACCACATTCTTGGTTCGGGACCAGTACAGAACAAGGCGTTCCCATTCATCGTCCAGTAAATGTGTCTCAGGAGAACGTAAGGGAATTTGATGAGTTTCTTTGCCGGTGAAGTACGTTTTCTTCAGGTAATTCCGATACTGCCACCTAGCATTCTTGAAGATAGTAGAGGTATTAGCACAGGTTACCTCATCCTGAGTTTCCAAATCAGTCCTTCTCTATAGAGAAAAATGGGAAAATTTGTTGTATTATAACCATCATGGAGGTAGGATGTATGGGACAAAGCAAAGTAATTGCCATGAATAACATTACTTACATATAACTCCTGGACAAACACCTGCAACTGGCATTTTCCTTCATCTTTAGTATAATATTTCCAAGATGGGAAGATACGCACATATGATTTAACAACATCAAATGCAATAGATGCTAAACTATGACTACTTGGTTGTGCTTCCTCCACAGGAATAGGCGTACTAACTGGTGGAGTTGGGGTTCGCCATGGTAGTACTGGCCCTTTGGGCGCTGGAGCTGCCTTACTAACTGCTCTTGTTTGGGAGCTCTGTGGTGGAGATGGTGTTGTGTCAACAGGAACTGGGTTACTATCTGCTGGGGTTGGGGTTAGATTGGGTGAAGCTGGTTCTCTGTCCATCGCAGTAGGGGTACAATCTACGAGAGTTTGGGTTATGTGTGATAGGGCTGGATCTCATGCATGTACAACCGAGGTGCTATCTCCACCAAGAGGTAGCACTGTTTTAGCTGGTTCTCTGTCCATCGCAGTAGGGTTACAATCTGCGAGAGTTTGGGTTATGTGTGGTAGGGCTGGTTCTCATGCATGTACAACCGGGGTGCTATCTCCACGAAGAGGTAGCACTGTTTTATTTGAAGACAATGTTTTTAGTATGCTAGATGCTGGCATCACCCACTCCAATTCAAATGGCTGATAAACAGGAAACATAGTTGAATGTATGGACATTGTATGAGAGACAGATGCAATAGATAGTGTGGAAAAAGAGGGCATGAAATAGTTGACATGTATATTGTTTAACTAAAATGGATAGCATGACATAATTTCACATATATGATGTCTATCTAAACTGGATAGCATAGCATAACATAATTCAAAGATATGATGAATAACTAAACATGATCGCATGACATAATTCACCTACATGTTATCTAAGTAATCAGGATCGCATCATTTAATTCACATATGTGATTTATATGCTAAACAGAGGGCATTAGATATGATGTCTGAACTAAAAACATGGTGTTGAATATTGTGTATATGATGTCTAAACTATGCAATGCAAGACACCATATGCATGATATGAGCAGTATAACCGTGCCAAGTTAGAGCATACACCTCGGTGGGGGAATAGGACTAGTCATCTATCTCTGAATCCATCTCTGAGGAGCTATCGGGACCCAACAAGAGATCTGCTTCGATAGGTAGCACTGTCTGCTCTGAAGGCCTTGTTTTCACTCCAAATTTTTCAATCTCCCACCCAAATGGCTGATTCATGGCAAGAGTAGTTTAATGTACAAACATTGTCAACAAATGGAAATGTAATGAAGAAAAGGATGGGCAAGATATCATTCAAATATATGATGCCTGGTTAAACAGGATGTCATTGCACATTTCACGTATATTATGGTTAGCTAAAAGACATGAGACTGCATAATTCCCATATATGATATAGAAACTAAACATGTGGCATTACAGAACATGTCTAAACTAAGCAGATGACATATATGATGTCAAAGTAGGAAATGCAAGGCATCATATGCATGATATGGCTAACATCATCATGCCAAGGTAGAGCAAACACCTTGGGGGGTAAATAGGAGTGGTCAGCGGCGTCTGAATCCGCCTCAGAACAAATACCTTCCTCTAGATTACAATCTGGAGAGGGGTGGGGAGGGTTTGCCATTGAAGCCACCATGGAGCGATGTCTGCATGACATTGTATTGCCGCGCAAAACTCTTCTCTTTTTCTCTACATGTTCAGCATGACTGTGTACAATATCTGACATGCATACGAAAAAATATGGTGAGATTATGTAAGGAGAGCATGCAGAAATTTAGAGTGATGAAAAAAAACAATGGATGGATCAAAAAATAATGATAATAGGCTGATGATTGCTTTAATTTAATAAAAAGATAGATGATGATTGCTTTACTATTTGTTTCCCACCCAAGATGAACAACATAGGTATACCCTAGGTGAACCAGATATTATACAGAGATACTATTCATTGCTTCCTCGATATGTGCCCCACAACTAATTTATAACTCAAGTTTGAACATTAATTTGGACCTAACTTGGAGTCCAAGAGGTGAACATGACGATAAAGTAGCAGGTAATTTTAAGCAGTGCATAACATAAGTAGAAACAAAAGAGTGCGACCTCTCTTGTGGACCCGTGTACTCCTCACGTTCATCTACTGAGTCGATGATGGTGATATCGTTGCTGTGGGTGCCGGCGGCAGGGAAGGAGATCTGAGGTGGCGATATACGGTCAGGAGTCATGATGTCTGGTTTGGTGGATGTTTCTGTCGATGGAGCAGCTCAGTTGAGGTGGACGACATCGTGGCAGGAGCAGGACAAACCACATGAAGTTCCCTTCGACACCTACCTGTAACTGAAGTAATTCTGTAAGGGCTCATTTGGCTTGCATGATTCTAAAAACGCAAGGATAGGAAAAACACCGGAATCGGATAGGAATGCACATGGTAAACAGAGCATTTGTAAACACAAGATTTCTGTCAACTTGAGTGTTTGGTTTATAGGAATTGGAAGAGCAGAGGAATGCAAAGAAACATGGCCAAAATAAAGTGAAACAATATGAAAGAGTGTATAGTTAGAATGTTATTCTGGCACTAATGCACTAGGTCTTGTTTTCATGCATAGGATTTTGAAAAGTAGGTCCAGGTGGATGTTTTGCTTCATTCCTTTCAACAAAATGCATGAATAATTGAATAGTAGAGTGCCATTGGAAAATTCACTATTGCTACGTTTTTCTGTCGAACCAAAATAGCCCTAATGGATCGACATGAATGTATAGTAATAAGTGATGCAACAAGTGTATAACCTCTTTGCCGTAGCCGTGTCGACCTTAGCATCATTGGATTGGTCGCTGAAGCAGTTAAGGCAGAGGTGGTTGTCGGAGGTGTGGAGGAAGATCTGAGGAATCTGTAGATGGCGTCCAAGGCACTGGTCTGTTGTGATGGACCGTTCTGTCGTTGGAGCAGCACCGGTGAGCCGTAAGACGTCAAGGCTGAAGCAGCACAAGACAGACATCGTCAATCTCAAGTGGGATTCTAATAGCATCTCCAATAGATGATGTAGAATAGATGTAAAATTTACATCACCAAAAACCACCTGACTACAATAGATGAGGTAAAAGCCGTTGACTCTGAACTTAACTGTCGAAACTGAAATTTACTGTGGAATCTGAATGTTACTGTCGAAACTGAACGCAATGGTAGCAGAGAGCCACTTGACATGTAGTTTAGGGAGGGCATGCCGTTCATCTTCAACCTACACCCCCCTGAGCCGCTAGCCACCACTGGCCGAACCGCCGGCCCCAGCGCCGCCTCGCCCCCCCGAAACAACTCCCCACCGCCGGTCTGCCGCCGCCCCGGCTAGCCCAATAGCCCCCCGCCCCACCCTGAAACCTAAGACAGATAGTGGGGTACCTCTCCGGTGAGCCCCCGTCCCCGCTGCGGGTGGTTCTTCCTTAACTCTGGCGAGCCCCCCACCCCCTAAAAATCGACTGACCCAAAAGTCGATTCAGTTGACTGAAGTGTAGCTAAATCGGAGCAGAGCAGCATCACAAGCGAGGGGGAGAGCAACAGCATTGCGAGCGCGCGAGAGAGAGCCGGAGCAGCAGCAGCTGGGCGAGCTAGCCATCGAGCGAGAGCCGGAGCAGCAGCAGCACGAGCGAGCGAGCGAGAGCAGTAGCAGCAGCAGATCCGGCCGATATAGACGCCGCTGCCGAAGGGGCCTCACACTGGGGGAGAGCCGCCGTGGAGAGGTCACCCGCGGTGCCGGCTTCAAGGTAGCCGCTCCATGGGGGTGCGGGATGGAGCACCGTCGGCGCCGGGAGGTCAAGCTAAGGAGAAGGTGCGATGCGATGAGTGTACAACCTCTTTGGTGGCGCCGAGTAGGCCTCGGCTTCGTCTGAGGAGTCGGTGAGGATGCTGCGGTTCTGGTGGAGCAGGTTAAGGCGGCGCTGTGGGGATGGAGCAGCTGCGATAGACGAGGCGATCGTCGGAGCAGCTCCTTGGAGGTGGAGGACGGGGCGGCTGAACCGGCAGGATGACGAGATGGACGACGGATCCTCATCCGGAGAGGTGGACGAGGGACGTCGAGCTGTTGCGGTGGACGACATCGTCGGGGAAGAGGCTCCGGCTGGGCAGCGGTGAGGTGGCGGACGGAGGAGGGTGGGGTTTCGCGGCTAGAGCAGAGAGGTTATGGCGGCCTGGGATTTCGAATGGCAAAAAGGAGGTGATGGGAGGGGGTGAACCATGACTTAGGGATGCGCTTGTCCAAAATGTAGGGTCTGTTACAAAAGTACCCCACTGATTTGAACTAGCGGCCCATTCGGCTCAGTGTTAGAAGGGGGATTTCGCGTGTTGGGATTTGGCAGCTAGAGGGAGTTTTCGCGCGCATTGTAATTTCGGGATAGCAATGCGCGGGTTGTGAAGGCGCCAGTTTTGGGAGCACGATATCTGAATTTTCGGGATATAACAAGGCGTGGGTTGAATTTTAGGGACAAGCCTAACGTGTAATATTGTACTTTTACGTACCAAATCAATTCGCCCTTCCCTCAACCAAAAAGAAAATGAAAAAAATAAAAATATTCACACCACACAAAGAGAGAGTCTTACCCTGTTTTACTATAAAAATGCTATTCAAAGCTACTCCCTCCTTCCATCTATATAGGGCCTAATGCGTTTTTTGATGCTAACTTTGACCAAATATTAGAGCAATAATATATGACATGCAACTTACATAAAGCACACCGCTAAATTCATCTGTGAAAGGTTCTTCCAATGATATAATTTTCACATTGTGCTTGTCATGTACTATTAATCTTGTCAATAGTCAAAGGCGGTCTTAAAAACACATTACGCCCTATATAGATGGAACGAGGGAGTATGAATCCATGTTATGTCTAATTAAATTTTTTTGCTTGCTGTATAATGCATGTAACCTACTCATACCAACATTTTAGTGCATTCCAAATGTCTATACTACCGCTGCAATTCGAACTGAATTTGAATTCATTTCTCTATTTCAATAAGAATATACAATCATGATTGTTGGCAACTTCAACCATCATTCGTCTATTACCTTCAGAACACACCACATGATTACTATAGAGATACATATGAACTATGTGTATTACATTAACTCGAATTCTATTTTTTGAATACTCTTGATGTTGATTCCAAATAATAGTACATTTGATGTACTAACTATATATTCATAATCTAAACCATGTTCCATACGTGTACACCGTGTTTATCACACATAGTATAGTGCCCCGCACCCTACATTGTGACAAGTATTTAGACCTGAGCTGCAAAAGCCACACATTAGCCCAAATTATGATCAATGTTCTATATATTATACATAGTACTAGCAAGATGCCCATGCATTTCACAGAACATCAACATGATCAAGGGGAGGCCTAATTTGCAAATGTGGAGAGGGGTGTGGGTATCTTTTTTCAAAATTGCCATAGTTTCCTTCCTATCCGTCAGATATAAATCGGACGGCCTATATTGCAGGATGGCAGGCACACCATCATCAACAACTCCGTTTTTATAAGAGTAGAGATAAAATATATTATATGTAGTATAACATATTCATGACCACACCATGTGTATCACCGTTATATATATTCACACATGCGTCGGTTTAAAACACTATGATAAATTCTTCAAATATCTGAATTCGCTTTTTATAATGAAGTATGATCTCTATTCGTCTTTTACACCCACACAATCCTCTTATCTTTGTAGCTAGCTAGCGCTAACTTTCTCTCGTGCATGTACACACCCGCATCCCTCTCACCCTCTCTCACCATTCTCTAGATCCATCGCGCAAATTCGTATTTTCAGTTTAGGTCGTTCACCCACGGTGTGTGTAGCCCCCCAGCTCCTTTACGACACACATTGATTGATATGCCTCTCTAGCCAGGTGTGCCTAGCACAAACACGAGCTTCCCCTCTTCTCTTACCATCGTCCATGCCTCACTCCCACCACTCTTTTCATCGATCTCATACTCGCACACTCCTTCCCCCTCAATATAGTATGACTCTCACACCACCTCCCAGATGCATCCCTCTCTCTCTATCCTTCTCACCGTGCCTCATTTGCTTCTAACACACACATGCATGTATACCGATCGATCTCCCAACATATACCTAGGTCGACTTTAACTATCCCCCCCATCGATCGACGTACCTCACAAGTTATGTCTCTCCTTTCTCTGACAAAGGACGATTGATCTTCCTATGT
This sequence comes from Triticum aestivum, assembly GCF_018294505.1. Taxonomy (NCBI): domain Eukaryota; kingdom Viridiplantae; phylum Streptophyta; class Magnoliopsida; order Poales; family Poaceae; genus Triticum; species Triticum aestivum. The sequence continues at coordinate 357,789,744 of NC_057806.1, read as the reverse complement.
AGTTATGTCCGCTTACCAAAGCCATATCGTCCCCCCTCATCATTCATGCATGCCTCCTGACCCGTCTCTCACACGCACGTGCACAGACAGGCAGCCATCCCCTCTCTTATTGATATTGCAGGCGTGCCCTCTGGTTGTCTAGCAAGCCTATCCCACCATTTGTTAGAAGCAACTCCACTACCACCCCCTCCAACACTCTAGCTCCGTCTCTCTCTGTTGGTGTCAAAACCGGCAGATCTCGGGTAGGGCGTCCCGAACTATGCGTCTAGGCCGGATGGTAACAGGAGGCAAGGGACACGAAGTTTTACCCAGGTTCAGGCCTCTCGATGGAGGTAAAACCCTACGTCCTGCTTGATTAATATTGATGATATGGGTAGTACAAGAGTAGATCTACCACGAGATCGGAGAGGCTAAACCCTAGAAGCTAGCCTATGGTATGATTGTTGTTATGTATGTTGTCCTACGAACTAAAACCCTCTGGTTTATATAGACACCGGAGAGGGTTAGGGTTACACAAAGTCGGTTACAATGGTAGGAGATCTACATATCCGTATCGCCAAGCTTGCCTTCCACGCCAAGGAAAGTCCCTTCCAGACACGGGACGAAGTCTTCAATCTTGTATCTTCATAGTCCAGGAGTCCGGCTGAAGGTATAGTCCGGCCATCTAGACACCCCCTAATCCAGGACTCCCTCAGTAGCCCCTGAACCAGGCTTCAATGACGACGAGTCCGCCGCGCAGATTGTCTTCGGCATTGCAAGGCGGGTTCCTCCTCCAAGTACTTCATAGAAGATTCTGAACACAAAGATAGTGTCCGGCTCTGCAAAATAAGTTTCCACATATGGCCATAGAGAGAATAATATTTACACAGATCTAATCCGCTGACGTATTCCGTAGTGCGACATCGCACCATGGCCAATACTTTATTCGAATCGTTTTATTATCCCACCTCAGCGCGTCATGCGAGGCGGTTTCCTTGGCACGTCTTGTTAAAGCAGAGATCGTGTCCCCTTATTCCGGGATTCTCATCAATACGGGCGTGGGTAACCCAACTGCATCTAGGACTCCTAGACTATAGGCAAGTCCAAACGGCCACAGAGAGGATGCTTGATATTCACCCTCTTTATAAAGGGACAAGGCTCTTACTTTTTTCCCTCCCGTGCTCAATCGAATCCTTCCCCCACCTCAAGCTCAAACACCCAAGGTTCAGGTCAGGTGTTCCGAACCTTCGATCATGTCCGGATCTAGCCTTCAAGGCCGATGGGTGCCTTCCTCCGTCACGGAAGAAGACATCAAAAAGTTGAGGGAGGCCAGATATCTGACCGCCGAGGTTGTGCATCGGCTGCCCGCCCGAGGGCAGGCCGTCCCCTCCCCCGAGCCCAACGAGAATGTCGTGTTCGTCTCCCACTTCCTCTGAGGTCTAGGCCTTGCTCTGGATCCTTTCTTCAGGGGTTTGATGTTTTATTACGGGCTATATTTCCATGATCTAGCTCTGGACTCCTTTCTTCATATCACGACATTTATTGTCGTGTGTGAGGCCTTCCTCCGGGTTACCCCTCACTTTGGCCTGTGGCTCAAGAGCTTTGAAGTAAAGCCGAAGATGATCAAGGGGCAACATGCAGCGTGTGGAGGTGCCTCAATATGCAAGATGACGGGAGCTCCATGGCCCAAAGGTTCCATTCTAGAGGTGTCTGAATTGTGGCAACAGGAGTGGTTCTACATCACGGCTCCTAGAAGTTCCAAGTGGGCGGCCGCCCCAGTTTTCCGCTTAGGCCCTCCACCACAACTGATGTCATGGATCAGCAGAGGTCGGACCTGGGGTCGAGCCAAGGACGTGCCTATACTGCAAAGCCGCATTCGAGATCTCTTCAATGGAGATTTTAGTTTGGTTGCGGTAATACAAGTTATGCTGGTTCGTCAAGTCCAGCCTTGCAAACGCCGGCCCCTTCTCTTGTGGGAGTTCAATCCCGAGGGGCCGCGTGTCATTCAAAATTTCCTCGGCCTGACGCACGAGGAGATGTACAAGTCATTCTTCGGACCTCAGGTAGAGTGTCCGGAAATTACCAAGGACGTGGGCCTGAGCAGTAACCGCGCCGCCGAACAGGTAAGGAATCTTCCGGCCGAACATACTATCTCTCACTTGTTACGAAGTTATTTCTGAGAGTTTGCTTTTTGACCAGGACTGGCTGACAAAAGGCGAAGTTGATTCGGTGTTCGGCCCCCCTTCTTGAGGGTTTGGAGAATCCGGTATTGGAAAAGATGCTCCAGGTCGCACCTTGCCCGGAGCCCTTGAAGGAAGATACTGGGGAGGATAATACGGGCGGACGCAGGCCCCCAACGCTGCCCATTCTAACCGAGGGAGTGAGCGACTCCATGAAGGAAGACGACCGGAGGAGGAAAAGGACTGCGCCCGGGGATTTGGAAGCCGAAGCTTCCAAACAAGAGAAGAAGTCTCCCACAAAGGGTCCTACCTCGGGGGGTGCTTTTGTCGCACAAAGTCCGCGGGGGGATCAATCCTCCAGCGAGTCATAAGTGACCCGAAATACTTTAATAGTACAGGTATGCCATCTTTTTCTTCTGAGAAAATAACCACCACATATATCTTTGCAGTTCGGGTCTTAGCCCCTCTCAAATGAGCTCGTCTTCGGGGATCTTCTTCCAGAGATGATGGAGAGCGAAACGCCCCCTCCGGACTTCTCCGCTCTGGAAGCGGGCGACCCCGAAGTGTCGTCGCGGAGGGCCTCTCCGGGTCCGGTGAGGCCAGAAGATAATCCCATTGACCCCCGAAGCTCCCAGTGTCCGGCTCCCGAAGAGAGCGGAAAAAAGAGTCCGACACCGTCTGGTGTGCGAACGGATGTTCTGAGGGAGTTGGTGGGGCGAGCGGCTATCTCAGATGAACACTGTGTGATGATGAATACGGTGATGGAGAGAATCTCATCTGCCGAAAGCGGATTGCATGAAGCTTTTATGAGTCTACTGACAGGCTTTGAGGTATGTAAAATAATGTATGATAGTCCTGCACATGCTAGGTGTGCCCTGTGTAGATAGTAGCCCCTGAGACTCTGGTTGTCGTCGGAAACGACGACGAATAGAGGATCATATTCCCAGGTAATAGCCATACTGCCTCTATGTGCAGGTGATGGAAGCTCCGGTGGCTAGACGGACTAGAGAGTTTGCCCATTTAAAACGGCAGTTGGATGCGGCAGATGCCGACATCGAGCTTGTTAACCAAAGGCTTGACGAGGCACAGGATAAGTGTCATTATCTGGTAAACGCCACATAGTAAGAGCAGCATGATGCCAGTATCTTTAATATGTTGTGACTATAGATGGAGCTGCCACTGTTGAAGCCTTGCGGGCAGAACTTGCCCGAGCCAAGGAACAAGCGAGGTTTAGTAATGCGGCTGCTTTGAAGGCGACCGAAGAGTTGAAAACCGAGAAGGCCGCGCATGGCGAGAGCCGAGATCAGATGGCCAAGATGGCCATAGAATTAAAAGCTGTCGCCGACCGTTGCCGGGTTCTTGAAAAGGAAAACCTAGCAAAGGCATCGGACCTTGAGAAGGCTGCTGCGACGAGAAAAGACATCCGCTCTGCTATGAGGGCGAAGAAGGAGGAGCTGCGGGAAGCCGGGGATATTGTAGCTGGGAAATCCTTTATGTTGCAGAGGAAGTTCGGAGATCCACGGTATGCCTCTCTGGATCAGCTGTGGAGTTCGGAGGATGTGTATATGGATTTGGCGACGAGCGCTGCCGATGCGGCCAAGTACTTCCAGGGTCAGACGGACTGTGAAGTGGACCAGCTGTTTTGGACACAATTCCATTCTCCCGAGCGTCCGCTTTCATTGACTAACCAATTAGCCGAATGGGCCGAATCGAATAGGTTGTCCGGACTCGCCATGAGGTTTGTTGTGGATCAGCTATGGCCGGAAAGGCCAAAATCGAACAACTATTTCAGCTTGGTGCAGCAGCTCCTTGACATGGTGCCGCGCATTAATGCGGTGAAGAGGTCGGCATGCATAGAGGGCTCACGGATGGCCTTTGCCCGTGTTAAAGCATACTGGGCGGAGATGGATGCTAGCATTGTTGTAGCACGGGATTCGGCCATAGGTCGAATGGCTGCTGTGCACTACTTTGAAGAAGTTCTTGAGGGTGCTCGTTTGATAGAGACCCAGTGCTCAAAAAATATTATGTTTGAGTGATATGTAATCTCATTGTAAGCGAAATGCTTTTATAAATTTTTATAAGGCTATTTTTATACTTTTTCCTGAAAGTAATATGATGCCTCCTGGGCGGCCGTTTATGTATACATGTGTATAACCTGAAAGATTGCAGCCGTCGGCTTCGACCCCCACACATATAATGCGGAGGTGCTCGCAAAAAAAACGCGTTCACACTTAACCCAACGTCTTGGTCCTATTAAGGAGGTGATAGCGGAGCGAGTGAGGCAACCGGACTATAATGCTTTAACACTTTCACTTAGCCATAGGAGTTTGACAGTGGGGCTACTAGATAGCCCCTGATGGCTCCGCACTCTCTCGATCCCGGGGTGCATACATGCCTGGCCGGAAAACGGCCCTTCGTTAAGGCTGAGGAGTTATGACATCCCAACAGGTCATCGAGTGGTTGACTAGTCTCACGCTATATCATGACAGTCAGTTTTCGGCTTTCTCTACTGAGGTGCTCGTCCGGATGAACCAGGGCACAATCGCAGTAGTTCTCCTGGTGCTACCTTAGCCGGTAAAGCAGAATGCAAGGCACCAAAACACAGGAGCCGGGCAAACCCAACATTTGACCAAAGACAATGATTCGGAGCTGATGCATATAGGGCCAAACTCGCGACGCCGAACACTCCCTAAGGTATTCGGTCTTTGTGGTATAAACCGGGCCTAAATAATGGCCTTTGTAAGAAGCCCCTTGTGTCCAGGTACGTGCATTGTTCTGGCGTGGCCACATGCCAAGACGTCAGCATCCTTCTCAATGGTGGATATGTATCAACAAGAGACAGTAAAAAGGTTTACGCAGGGTCTTAATCTAAAAAGAATCCTTAGGGCGGGTCCCTGCTGCACGTCTGCGCTTGTGTCTCCGTTGTGCCGTATCCTGGACGGGTGTAGCACGATGATCGTCTGTAAAAGAGAGGAATTTAGGTGAAAAAGTTGTCATGCAAAAAGGACAATTTTTAAAGAAACCATGTATAATTCAAGATGAGAAGAAATTGCCACTCGTCTGCACGCGTTGAGCCCCCTGTATTGACAAATAGGGGTGTGACCATGTATTCAGTATAAATAGCGGCACCGGAGTCGATTAGTTGTGTCTGAGGTCTTGACGACCTATTGGATGCTTTCGCTGGTCCGGGCGCCTTTAGTGTGTGGCTGCCAAGGCAGCCGCACTCTCTTCGGCGCGCAGAGATCGCTTGATATTTCCTTTCACTGAAATGATGCCACATGGACCGGGCATCTTGAGTGTGAGGGAGGTGTAGTGTGGTATTGCATTAAAGCAAGCGAAAGCTTCGCGTCCGAGCAGTGCTTGATAGCCACTTTGGAACGGAGCGATGTGGAAGGTTAAATGCTCGCGACGGAAGTTATCGGGGGAGCCGAATATAACTTGTAGTAGGAGGGAGCCCGTACAACGAGCCCCTGGGCCTGGCGTTACTCCTTTAAAGGTAGTATTGCTATGGTGAATTTTTGTTGGGTCTAACCCCATCCCGCGGATTGTATCTTGATATATTAGGTTTAGACTGCTACCACCGCCCATCAAGACTCGTGTGAAGTGATATCCGCCAATTACTGGGTCTAATACCAGGGCAGCCCATCCTGCGTGTCGGATGCTTGCTGAGTAATTGCGATGGTCAAAAGTGATCGGTTGAGACGACCAGTGGCAGGACTTCGCGGTGACAGGCACTTGGGTATATTTTCCTGGGAGTGCCACGTTGTTGTTTCCCTTGATCACATGTAACATGTTTACTGTTTTGACTTCTGGTGGAAATTTCTTTTGTTCCCCAGTGTCTTGCTTGGGAGGCTCGTCCTCGTCTTCACTTGGTGTATTCTCCCCCTTGTGTACGGTGTTGAGCTTGCCGGACTGCTTGAAGACCCAACATTCTCTGTGGGTATGATTAGCCGGTTTACCAGGGGTACTATGGATCTGACATACTTGGTCCAGAATTTTGTTGAGGCAGGACAATTCATCCCTGGTGCCTTTAGAGGGCGGCTTTTGCTGACCTAGCTGAGAGCTTTTGAATCCGGCATTTACTGCCGTGCCCTTCGTGTTGTCTTCTTTATTACAGTGTTTGTTATTGCTGTTGCGTCGTGATTTACCATTTCCATCTCTAACTTCAGATGTACTGGGGTCGCTGGTGCTGCATCTGGCTAGCCAGCTATCCTCACCCGCACAAAAGCGGGTCATGAGGTTTGTTAATGCGGCCATCGTTCTCGGCTTATTTTGGCCGAGGTGTCTGGCGAGCCATTCGTCATGGACGCTATGCTTAAAAGCTGCCAAGGCTTCGGCGTCCGGACAGTCGACAATCTGGTTCTTTTTAGTAAGAAACCTGTTCCAAAGCTTTCGGGCCGACTCTCCGGGCTGTGGAGTTATATGACTCAAATCGTCCGCATCCGGAGGTCGGACATAAGTCCCTTGAAAATTTGCCCGAAAGGCGTCTTCGAGCTCTTCCCAACTTCCAATGGAGCTTTCAGGGAGGCCTTTAAGCCAGCGACGAGCTGGCCCTTTGAGTTTGAGGGGTAAGTACTTGATGGCGTGGAGATCATCTCCTCGAGCCATATAGATATGAAGGATGTAGTCCTCAATCGAGACCCCAGGGTCTGTTGTTCCGTCGTATGCCTCTATGTTTACGGGTTTGAATCCCTCTGGAAATTCATGGTCCAGCACCTCATCGGTGAAACATAGGGGGTGTGCGGCACCCCTGTAGCTGGGTGTACCGCGTTGTTCGGATGTTTGTTGTGTTGCATTGTATGCTGGGGCGCGCTTGCGTGGTCCATAGATGGATCTTGTTGCGCCGTCCTTTGGGTGCGAGCCCTCGCATGGGTCGCGTGTTGTATTTTGAGTGGCGTTGTATGCCGCTCTGTGTTGGTAGAGGGGTCGTCTATCCGGCCAGGTGGCTGCTTTGATATTTGGTTGTGGGGGGTCTGAGGCCTCCTCATCGAATTCAGGTAGCAGCTTCCGCTTTGGGTAGCTCTTGGAGGGGCGATTGTCGCCGTACCTCGCTGCTGTGTTGAGTATTTTACTCCATATGATTTGGAGTGTGTCTTGCGCAGCCTTGAGCCTTTACTTCTGCTTTTTAAGACTCCTCGCGGTGGCAACAAGCCTTTTACGGGCATTCTGCTACTCCGGGCGCCTGTTCGGCGTTATGTCGTCCAGACTATTATCCTTGATAGAATTTGTTTGTTCGGCTTGATTATCCGGATTGCCGTTGTCCGACAGCGGTTCACCCTGCTCCAGCGCTGGGTCTGTGTGATTGTTATTTCTGTCGAGGCGGGATTTGGGGCGGCGCTTGCGTCGCCGCTTTGACTGCTTCTCGAGGGAACAAGCCTTCGGTGCGTCCTTCCGCTCCTCGTTGTCATCTTTTGGTGCGTCCACCATGTATACGTCATATGACGAGGTGGCTTTCCCGGGCCCAATAGGCGCTGGTTCTTCATTGTCTCTTTCATCGGCGTCCATACCGTCGATGTCTTCGGAGTCGAAGTCGAGCATGTCGTTAAATCATCGACAGTGTCTACAAAGTGGGTGGTGGGTGGGCTTTGAATTTCTTCATCGTCCGTATTCCAACCTTGCTGACTGTAGTCCGGCCAGGGCTCTCCTGATAAAGAGAGATACTTTAGTGTCTTCAGAATATCGCCGAAAGGCGAGTGCTGAAAGACGTCCGCGACAGTAAACTTCATGATCGGCGCCCCATCGGATTCGATCGGCAGGGGCGCGGAGGGTTCGGAGTCCGGAGAGGAGTCCGGCTCCTTGGAGTCACGAGTCTCGCGGAGTGCGGGGCTGGTGTTCGGCTCGATCGCCATTGGGATCACAGCCCCCGAGGCGGCGTCCAACCACCCATCCTCGATTGGCGCAATTGGCTACGAATTAAGGGTCGAAGCCGATGCGGGTGCGGCCTCCAGGACACTGTTCGGTGGCGGAGCTAGATCACGCTCGTCGTGGCAGTGCGGTGCGCTCGGCAGTGGCTCGAATCCGTCGAGGATCAAGTCCCCGCGGATGTCAGCCGTGTAGTTTAAACTTCCAAATCTGACCTGACGGCCAGGGGCATAGCTTTCGATCTGCTCCAGATGACCAAGTGAATTGGCCCGCAGTGCGAAGCCGCCGAAGACGAAGATCTGTCCAGGGAGGAAGGTCTCACCCTGGACTGCATCTCTATTGATGATCGTAGGAGCCATGAAGCCTAGCAGCGACGCCACAGAGCAACTCTCAATGAAAGCACCAATGTCGGTGTCAAAACCGGCGGATCTCGGGTAGGGGGTCCCGAACTGTGCGTCTAGGCCGGATGGTAATAGGAGGCAAGGGACACAAAGTTTTACCCAGGTTCGGGCCCTCTCGATGGAGGTAAAACCCTACGTCCTGCTTGATTAATATTGATGATATGGGTAGTACAAGAGTAGATCTACCACGAGATCGGAGAGGCTAAACCCTAGAAGCTAGCCTATGGTATGATTGTTGTTATGTATGTTGTCCTACGGACTAAAACCCTCTGGTTTATATAGACATCGGAGAGGGTGAGGGTTACACAAAGTCGGTTACAATGGTAGGAGATCTACATATCCGTATTGCCAAGCTTGCCTTACACGCCAAGGAAAGTCCCTTCCGGGCACGGGACGAAGTCTTCAATCTTGTATCTTCATAGTCCAGGAGTCCGGCTGAAGGTATAGTCCGACCATCCGGACACCCCCTAATCCAGGACTCCCTCACTATCCCAACCTTATTCCTCTCCTACACATATGCATGGATGCCGATCGATCTCCCTCAATACATGAGGTAGATCGATCCCCCTTAATACATGAGGTAGGCCTCTCTCCTCCTCCACACATATACCAGCCATTGTACCTCTATAGTTAATTAGGCCTCCCTCCCCACCACCACACACCGATAGTCGAGCGCTGTAGGTAGGTATCCATGCCACAGAGACAAACTGCACATGTCCCCTCTCTTGTTCTAGTCTGCCAGCCACTCTATATCTTTGACATGGGCACACACAAATTCGATGGTACTCTTTATCGACCGCGCGCGCACACACACACATCATCCCTCTCTTCGATTCTATGGACACCTCAAGTCAATGATACCTCCACTCTCTTCTCGTGGATCGCCCCCTCTATATATATGATATATCCAGGACTCTATTTCACACACATTGCATATGTTACATTTTTTGATTGACCCCCCCAAAACTCTCACGAACCCACACACTATATCTCTCTACGTTTGTATCTCTCTCACACAACCCCAGGTAGGTGGTGTACATATACAAGAAGAGAATAGGTGACCGTGCACGTACTCATGCTTCGTGCCCAGCCACACCTGCGCGGGTACACGATGGAGCTCATTTCTGTACGAAATGGCAGCCCACATGCTAATTTGAACGCGTGTAGCGGTTGTTTACCTATGGAGGTCGTGTACCACGCGTGCACGAAACAAAGTTCGACTTGATGCGTTGGCGCGTTATTTTTAAATAAAGTTGTATCGCTCAATGGCACGCACACAGAATATAAAACGATTTTGATGGAGAAAAAGGTAGTCCGCTCCACTATATAGAATGGAGCCTCCCTGCCTGGTTTGTCTCTCTTCAGACTATCTCACACAAGGCTGCGGTGGCCTCTCTCTCTCTCTCACCGTTGGTCATTGATCCGCCCGCATCCCGTCCACCGGCGGAAAGTGATGATGTGCATTGTTTCTCCGTTCGATGACGCCGAGGCAACACGTCCCGATCTATGGTACACGCCGTTCTCTCTGACCAAGCTCCGGCGCGGTAGGGCCTACGCCACCTGCTCGCTGCCACAGTATGGGCAGATTCCGCCCGCCGCCGCCCACCTAGTTACATCCCGACGACCTCCAGGTAACCCCTCCGACCTTGCTCCACTGCCCGTCTTCCCACGTCGCTGCATGTGGATGTTCCATAGTTCTTTGCACAAAACTTAGCTTGTCCGGCGTACTTTCCATATTGCAATCTCGTCCTCACACCGTTTTATACAAACACAACCGTGTTGTTATCTTCCCTTAGGACAAGGAATATGCTTCTTTTTTGTCGTCGCAACTGTCATCAACAATATTTGTATTTTAAAAAATTTCAAATGGGCATATTTTAGAGTGTAGATTCACTCATTTTGCTTCGTATGTGTACTCCCTCCGTCGCTAAATATTAGTCTTTCTAGAGATTTCAACAAGTGACTACATACGGAGCAAAATGAGTGAATCTACACTCTAAAATATGTCTATATACATTAGTATGTAGTAGTCCATTTGAATCTCTTAAAAGACAAATACTCTGGAGTATATTTAAGAACCGAGGGGGTAGTGCACAACCACATGGGAGAATCAGACCGGTCGTTGCGCCGCATTAATAGTGAGTAATGAGCAGTCAAATCATAAGCCCCACCTTTCCCGCTGTAAGTTGCTCGGAAGAAGCAACCATCAATACGCTCTTCTTCAAATCCGCTCATACTACTCCATCCGTCAGTGTTTATAGAGCACGCTTCAGAAAAAGAGAAAATCTCTGGGACCAAGGCGACTAGCGATCGGCCTGAAAAATAGCATTGGTAGTTATAGCACGGCGTCTATTACTAGAGGAAATAATGCGTACACACATGCATGTAGTGCTTCCACCCCGGGTACACACATGCATGCACTTACTCCACTCCATAGTACTACATCGAGAGAAAATTACGGTTACCACACCCTAATTAATTGAGCATTAAACCAAATGCGTCTAAAGTCTCTCTGGTGATGGAAATGCATTGCGAGAAATGCATCATAATGAAGCGTGCCTTATAAACTGTGACGAAGGGAGGAGTAGTATGAAGGTGCAAAACCAAGTACGCGTATGGCCAGTCGGTCGACGCACCTCCTCTTGGCATATCACTGACATGTGGGACCGGAGTGTGAGCAAACCGATCTCAATTGACAGCAAAATGGCCAACCCGCCGTTCCTTGAGAGAGACGAGGAGCGAGAACACACAGACGGGCTCGCACGGAGGCCAAGATATAGTTGAGCATGGTTGATCGATATCATCATTACATGTTGGGCTGCCGTTTTCCACCCTTCTCCGGAATAAATGTGTACTTTATCAGAGATTAAAAATAAGAGTACAGAGGCTCCACCATGTGGTTCTAGTAGTAGTACTACTCGTACTACTAAACCTTGCGCTTGGCTCTTCGCCTCTTCGTGAAGTCGAACAATGATGGTACTCCGCATGTTCGGTACTAGTATAGTGTATGCCTCTGGAAATCTGACACTGAATGAACTGATGCATGTCCACCGCCTGGGCGAGGGTACGTTGCATTAGTAAAAAGGCGTAAGCAAGCTTCACATTGTCCTGCAAGCTTCTCCTCGTTCTGCGAGTTGACGTGACACACCAACAAGTAGTGCTAGTCCATACTCCCTCCTTTCCGGTTAATATGGCTTAGTCTTTTTTGCGGGTAAATGAGAGAGATGTATTCATATATAAGCATTCTTAGGACGATCAACCAAGACACTGGTCACTAGGAAGCGAGGTACCCCACAAAAAAGAAGTAGGAAGCGATGTGTTTCATCAAGCCAGCTCTCGGCCACATTCAAAGTGCAGCAAGCACGGTTCGCACAAAGATGCGCCGCAAGGTTTGCTGACCTGTTTACATGCTAAATAACAAAAAAAGAGGAAATATTACCGAGCGCTCCTATTTGTAACAGGATATGAGCTAGAATTAAGTGAGAATTGTGGCGAGTGTTCTATGCAATCAACTTCCATTATCACATGCGAGAACCCTCAAAGAGAACCAAATGTGTTGAAGATTGCTTTATCACATTTAAAAAATATAATAAGAGCACAGACGCTCCTCCATCCGGTTCCTAGTACTAGTATAGTACATACCTCTATAGACTATAGTAGTAGTACTAGTATAGTAAACTTTGGGCTTGGCTATTCGCCTCTTCGGGAAGTGCAACAATAATAGTACTAGTATAGTGTATGCTTCTGGCAATCTGACACCGAATTAACTGTTGCACGTCCACCGCCTGAGTGAAGGAGAGCTTGCATTAGTCAAAAGTTTCTCCTTGTCCTGTGTCGTGGGTTTGTCACGGTAGATGTCCTCGTGAAAGGACTTAGTCGTGGAGCCATCGCTACTGGTTAGCTTAAAGGGGTTAAACTGGAGAAGGGACACGAGGGATTTTATACTAGTTCGGCCCCTTCGATGAAGGTAAAAGCCTATGTCTAGTTGTGATTGGTATTGCTAGGGTTTCAATGACCAGGGAGCGAATCCGCTTTGCCTAGCTCTCGAGTTGTTGTCTATTGTCCCTCAACCGCTGCCGGGTCGTCCCTTTATATACATAGGTTGAGGCCCGCCGGTTTACAGAGTCCCGAGGCCGGAGCGTAAACATGTCCGGCTCGGTCTCTGTTCCTTCCAACTTACAATACAAGTTTACATGAAAGAGTCAGTTTACATCTACAGGCCTTAACTCGCCTTTGGGCCTTGGGCCTTTGTAAAGTGCCACCATCCTCATGTCTTCATGGGCTTCTATATTCATGAAGTTAACCCGGCCACTCCTAGCCGGTTTACCTCCAGTAGTCATATCCCCAACATTAGGCCCCAGATTGATTTGAACTTGTTCATGTCAATCTTCAATACTTAGAAAAATTCTTTCCCTAGCACCTTCGTATAAATCTGGTAAACCACCGTGATGTCATCCTTTAGATCCATTGTAAACCGCCATGACGTCATCTATTTGTTGAAGCCGAAGATACCCTTCATTAATGAATATCCAACCATCGAGGCGACATCCTTATTAACTATCCATTTTAAGCTCCTCGATTCACGCACTTGTCGCTTATCGGTTCGCCTTATAAATAGGACCAAGGGCCATTCCTTTTCCCCCTTCGTCTCCTTCACTTCTTCTTCCTCCTTGCGATGCCTCTGCAATCGAGCGCCACCGCCGTCTCCGAGCTTCGCCTCCGCCTCTCCGTTGGCCGCTGCATCAACCTGGTTGCACCAAAGAGCCGCGGCGTACCTCCGCTGCTTCAACAACCTTTGTAAGTCCTTTCCTTTCCTCCTTTGTAGATCTGCCTAGGGTTTCCTTGTTCATCGAAGTTCATCGAGGCTCCGGCACTGTTCTTCCCTGTTCCTCCTTAGTCCATGGATAAAAACCTCAAGCTTGATATATTCCGTGTAATGGCTTATCTTCTTTTACCACAACAAACCCTGATGCGCATAAAAACTGATCTGGACCTTTGTGAACCGCTTCGGGACCAACCTTTTTAGGTCGAAATCTTTTTGCTTTCCCGTCTTACGGTAGATCCACAATTTTCATGCAACCTTGTGAAACCTGTTTTACCTTACTTAGTCATTCCTACCTTAGATCTGTATCCTCTTTATCACATAGGCGGTTTACCTTTGTAGAAAGAAATCTATCACATACCATTAGTCCCCTTGTAAACCAGAAATCCCTTTATCTCCATTGTCATACTCCGGCTTAACAATATGCGTATAACTTTGTTCCGTTTTCCACCTTGTCATTCATTATTATATCAGCCTCCGGTTCACGAAATTTACATACTTGGATTTCTTTATTCCATTGAACCTTATGCACCACCATAAATGAATTGTTAAACCGGTACTTCTTTTCAGCTTTTCACTTGCAATGGCCAAGCAGTTTTATGCCTGCAACTGGGCTCCCTCCCGGGTTACTGAGGAGAAGCTTAATGGAATGGTCAAAATTGGTACCTTACCAAAAAAGTGTGAGATCCGGCGGCGAGTTCCTGGACCGGAGAATCCTCCCACCCCTAAGCAGGGTGAGGTAGTGGTATTTGTTGATCACATAGGCCGTGGTTTCAAACCGCCCGGTTCAAAGTTTTTTCGGGATGTGCTTGCCAGTTTCCAACTCCACCCTCAAGATATTGGATCTAACTTAGTATCCAATATATGCAATTTCCAAGTCTTCTGTGAAGTGTACTTATAAGAAGAACGAACTGCTGAGCTGTTCCGGGATTTTTTCCATCAGAATCGGCGTACTGAATTTGTAGACGGACCCAACACTGAACTTGGTGGCGTCTCCACTCAAAAAAGAAAAGAGGTTGAATTTCCCCATGCCAAGCTGCACAGTCACCCCAAAGAGTGGAACCAAACTTGGTTCTACTGTGAAGACACCTCCCCTGAAGACGAGAACCCTCTGCCGGGTTACCGTGCCCATCGGCTTTCCAACACTCATCCACTGCTGCAACGTCTAAGTGCCCAGGAATGGGCCTAATATGCCCCTCAACTCGCCAAGCTCCGAGCCTTTATGGCCAACGGTTTATCAGGAATCGACTTTGTGCGTTGCTGGATATCCTAGAGCATCTTGCCGTTAAGTCGCCGCTCTGGTTTAATGTGTGAGTACACTGGTGAAGTAGAAGACTCCCAACGTCACATCAACATTCAGCTAACCGATGAAGAAGTCACTGAGGGTGTCAAGAAGATTTTGAATGAATCAGAATCTGTCTGCCGCCAAACCAGATTAAACCCCCTTTATAATAAAAACAAACCGCCTCCTGTAAGTATTATCTTCCACTTTACACTTGATATCCTTGTACTGTATAAGTTTTATATATCCTTTGCCCCTCTTTTAAACAGGGTGATGATCCGTTCTGGAAAAGGAAGCCTCAGGAGAAAGTGGCAAAGCCTTCCTGTCCTAAAACAAAAGCCGTGAAGAAAACTTCAAAGCGGAAGGCAGCTGAACGCATCAGCATGGAATTAGAGGACGACCCGGATGAACCGGAAGTTGAGGTAGAACTTGATTCACTTGGTTCCCTTTTCATGCATCTCATTAACAATGATACTTATCAGGAGGACGTGGAGGGCAACCAAGCTGACGATGTAGAGGTAATTATCCTTTCCTCCAGTTCAGACTCTCTGCCAACACAAAAAATCCATCAAGCGATCCGAAAAGTAAGCTTTTGACATCCTCTTGCTCACTTGGATCCAACATTTATTTTGAAGAAACAGCAGCACAAGGCTCGCCGCACAACCCGGCACAGCGGCCAAAAGGTCACCTCAGCCGGTTTACCTGACACCCCGGTTCGAAAGTGCCGATCTAAGGTCTCACCTCCTTCTGACAATTCTTATCCCAAGGCAGGTTATTTCCGACAACCTCTTAATCCGCTCGATTCGAATTATCAGGTGACACCTCCCTCATCTTCTGGTGAGTCAACAGCGACCCAACTTCCTCCTCTCAAAACTGTACCTGGGTAAGTACTTGAACCCCTTCTTTGAATGTTTCCATACTTTGTATACTATGCTTAACTTTCGCATCTTTTTCTGTTTTTAGGGCCAAAGCCAAACCCAACAAAAAGGCTCAAGTGAACAATCCGCCCGAAGACCAGGTGGTTCTTGAACTAGAGCAAACGGTTGAACTGGAACAAACTGTTGAACTGGAGGGTCCCAATCCTGAAGCTACTTTTGATGAGCCACCCCCTCAAGATCACAATCTCGATGAATAACCAGAAGTTGACATTGCTATGCACGATGGTAAACCGGCCGATCCAATCTGGGCTGATGACAGGTATTCTAGTCCAGTGAGAGCCACTGAAACTCCATCAACTCCAGAAAAAGCTGCTGGAGACAAAGAAGGCGAGGTTATCATTACTAGTATTGGTCACACCTCTCTTGGCCATCCTGTAATCTTGGCCAAACATAGTGCCAAGGAAGAGCGTGCTGCCATGGAAAAAGGCAAATGGAGCACTGACTTGTCTAGCTACGCCCATCTCAGTGCTCAAGAACTCCACTCCGGTTTTCTAAACCGTCTGCACTCAAACCATGATTATGAAGCCAGTTTGGTGAACCTGATGAAAGAGCGCTATGAGGTATTTTCATCACTTTCCTTTCTTGAATCCAAAGTACAAACATCAAACCAAGTAGCCCCCAAGGGCCGGATTATGATGACAATCATAAACCGGGACTGTATAATACATTAACTTTTACAAACTTGTCCTCCATATACCAACTGATCGTTTGAAGTAAATCAGACATGATCATTATATTCCTGTAGTTTTTTGCCCGTGTAACCCCCAAGGGCCGGTTTAGCTTTGCGAGGTAAACTGGGTCTTGAATCAATGCGTCAGCTTTGAACAGATGTACATTAGCCCCCAAGTGTTAAGGATAATGCTTGCATTGTACTTGAGACTTGTGAGAAATATGTTGACGATAGAACAAATAGGCATTAGCCCCCAAGTACAAAGTGCATAACTTGTTATACGCTTGGTACTTCATAACCTATTTTGACGGTATATCTCACTTTTGTAGGCTGAGCTGAATAAGAAGGATGCTCAAACCGCAGACCTTCAAGAGAATGTAAAATCTCAACGAGCAGAGGCTGCCAAAGCCAAAGAAGAGCTTACCAATGCCTTGGCAGCTATGGAGAAGCTGAAAGAGACCTTCAACAAGGAGCGTGATGACTGGGAAACAGAAAAGGCCGGTTTGACAAAAAAGGCCGAGGAAGCAGAGGCAGCCCTGAAGCCGGTGGTGGAAGAACTGACCGGATTAAAGCGGCAAATTAACGCCATGACTTCTGCTGTGTTTGGTAAGTGCCCTCTCGTGCAGTTTGTCTAATTCATAAGATCTTATCAATGGCCGGTTTACTGATGCTGAACCATGACAGGGACCTGCATTGCTCATCTCGGCTCTGACATGCGAATGAAACTTAAAGCGGCCTACACCTTGATAGAACAACTATTCTCTGGATCCCAGCATGCCATTTGCACTGTAGCCTATAACAAGCCAGCGCCATCGTTGATAAAGGAAACAATTGAAAAGCTGGCCATGCTACCTGCCCGGATCAACGAACTGAAGAGATCAGCCGCAAGATCAGGAGCACTGACCACGCTAATTCGGGCCAAGGCATGGATTCCGGATCTTGAACCGGCAGATATCATCAAAGGGTATCCTGGCGTGAAAGAAGACGACTCAGACTTCAAATAATGACGATCTAGGAAGGCTAACAAAGGAAATGCGGCCAATAGCAAGCAAACTGGTAGAGGACACAGATTTATCTCATTTCCAATCGATTTATGATGCTGAGGGAAAAAGACTGCCTGCATTGATCCATGATGTTGAACATCTTCTGCCACCAATCCGTAAGCACACTTACGCTCCTGACATTGACCCCGCCAATCTTGTCCATGAAGAGGCCGTTTTTCAAGCCTTAACCGGAATTGATTGGTCAACGGTTGATTTCCAGCGTCTGGGGAGGGATGAAGAGGATGTGACCATG
Source organism: Triticum aestivum (assembly GCF_018294505.1). Taxonomy (NCBI): domain Eukaryota; kingdom Viridiplantae; phylum Streptophyta; class Magnoliopsida; order Poales; family Poaceae; genus Triticum; species Triticum aestivum. Next base: position 357,772,314 of record NC_057806.1, on the reverse strand, counting down.
CAAGATGATCCTCAATCATCAAGCCGTCCTGATGAAGAATCTTAAACCGGTGGTCGGTTTACCAGTTGCAGTCTTCCACTCCTTGAAAGCAATTATTTAATTTGGGATGTTTAAAGCGCCTTGTGATAGGATAGCCTGGGCACCTTTGTCTGCCATGCCATCGAGCATGTTTATGTTGCTTGATACCTGAAAACTTGTTCTGCCTGAGGATCTATTTATGCATAGTCCATTATGAGTTGTGTTCCTTCATATAAGAACTTGAAAGTATCCTAGTGGTTTACCACTAGACGGGTCATGATGCCCAAAAATATATACATAACTTGGATTGATAACCAAGATTTGTATTAAGCAGATAAAATAGATGATATCTGTGACATACCTCATTGGCTGACCAACTGCTAGAAAGGGTAAAAAACACCAATCCGGAGTGTTGATGACTCCTTGTCCTTTTGCCGGTTCATATAAAAACCGTACCGCTATGATAGCCGATAATTTGTTCTTTATAAGGCTGGTGACATCCAGTCAAAACTAGACCGGAGCAACGTACTACCGGTTTAAAACTGATCATTTACTGACAACTAAGCATTGAAAGTCATGCCGGGTTGTAATGAACACCGGTTTATCAGAAAATATTCATAAATCCCTTATCAAAAGATATAAAAAACAGCAAATCAAAAAGAAATATACAAGGCTTTTCATGGGCTGCCAGGCCCTAAATCGAGGCTTTTCATGGGCTGCCAGGCTGCTGAGTTAAACCATTTTGCAAAGCTATTTAAGATGGACCTCAATCTTTAACCAATCACCGTTTTAACTTTGACAGGTTCAGGGTCCATGGGATTGACTTGTCAAACGTTTGATGGGTCATACCAGGTTTAACTGGACGGAGTGGCTTACTTAAAGAGGCAGGATAACCCGGGGTTTTAGGTGAATACTCCTGGCTTCCAAGCCTGGTTTCATAGCCTATTACAACGGTGCAAGCTCGTTGTTCTTTGAGAAGCAAGGAGCCCCCAGGTAATATTTGAGCTGTGCTCAGTGGTTACCTATGTTTGAGTTGTGCTTGATGCTACAGACTCTCTTTGGTTCCACATAATTTCCTTTTGGCTTGAAGCCTATCAAGAGGTGCAACTATGGTGTGAAAACAACCAAGCCCCCTAGTGATATCCCTTTTTGGTTTTAAACCGATCAAGAGGTGTAGCTATGGTTCGGATACGACCAAGCCCCCTAGTGACTTTCTTTATGTCTGTGTGGCATTATGAGCCGGGTTAATAAAACTCCGCTTTGTCAATAGAAACCCCTGTGAAACCACACATGATGTAAAAAAGGAACAGAGACCCTGCTTTAGCCGAGGCTTCGGTTTATTATATAATATATACATTGTCATAAATATGTACATAAGAAAAGTCTGTGGATCAAGTCTAGTAAGGCCGAAGAAGGGCTATATTCCATGGCCGCTTGGTCTCCTCCTCCAATTTACGTGAGTCTTTGTGCTCTCGAACATCAATGAGGTAGTATGATCCGTTGTGCATATTTTTGCTGACCACAAAAGGTCCTTCCGAAGGTGGGGATAACTTGTGCATATCAGTCTGATCCTGGATGAGCCGGAGCACCAGATCGCCTTCTTGAAAAGTTCTGGTCTTAACCCGGCGGCTGTGATAACGTCGGAGATCTTGTTGATAAATCGCCGAACGTGCTGCCGCTAAATCACGCTCCTCATCTAACAGGTCCAGTGAGTCCTGACATGCTTTCTCATTCTCAGCTTCAACATAAGCCATCACACGAAGTGAATCATGACGGATGTCACTAGGGAGAACCGCCTCCGCTTCGTAAACCATAAAGAAAGGTGTGTAACCCGTAGATCTGTTAGGTGTGGTGTTGATACTCCATAACACAGAAGGTAACTCCTCCACCCAACAACCCGGTGTCCGCTTTAAAGGAACCATAAGCCGGGGTTTAATACCTCTCAAAATTTCTTGATTTGCCCTCTCTACTTGACCATTAGACTGGGGGTGAGCCACTGATGCTACATCAAGCCGGATGTGCTCACGTTGGCAAAATTCCACCATCTCACCCTTTGACAGATTAGTACCATTATCAGTTATAATACTGTGTGGGAAACCAAACCGGAATATCACCTTTTTGATGAATTTAACCACTGTGGCTGCATCACACTTACTGACTAGCTCTACTTCTACCCATTTGGTAAACTTGTCAACTGCCACTAACGGGTGGGTCTCACTACAAAAAAAGACACATCCGTGACATTTTGGGCCGAACGAATTTTTTTTCTGTCATACATATGACACTTCTATGACGATAATTGTGACAAAACCCGGTATCATCATAGATGTGGTGGGCTCCTACTTCTATGACAAAAAATCATGATAGAAAATGGGCTTTTCGTCCTGGGCGGGCCGGAGACGCAGCTGCATGACATTCTTTGGGCCGTCCATGACGGAAAATACCATGGTAGAAGCGAGGGCGAGGAAAATTTCGGGGAGTTCCCGGTTACGGTGGGAGGTCGGGGGCCGAGCGATGCGCGTTTCTATCGTACACGTACGTGCGTGTGGGCGAGGCGTTGGCTCTAACTGAACCCGAGCGAGGCGTTGGGATCTAACTGAACCCGAGCGATTGCACTGCAGGCTACACGTTACTGAACCCGAACGATTGATCGATGGCTGTTAACTGAACCCGATCGAGCGATTCCTTCGCTACTGCTGCTAAGTGAAGCCGATCGATGCTGCCTCTGGGATGAACAGTGAGCGTTGCAGGGGGTTTGGATGAACAGTGCGCGGTGGCGTTGCCTCTAGATGAACAGGACCCCGTGGTGTGGTGGAGGGCTGGATGAACAGTAGACGGTGGAGGGGTGCCTGTGGAGGGGTGGTTGAACAGGACCCAGTGGTGTGGAGGGCTGGATGAACCGTAGACGGCGGAGGGGTGCCCGTGGAGGGGTGGTTGAACATTAGCCGGTGGAGTAGCGCGCGGTGGAGGCTGGATGAACAGGAGCCCGTGGAGGTTGGAGGAGGTCGACGGTGGAGATGAATAGTATCCCGTGGAGTCCCGTTTTGCGGTACGCCACACCCCTCCCGATGAACAGGGCCCTCGTGTCGACCATAGGAGGTCCGTTTCATCCGTTTTGCGGTACGCCACACCCCTCCCTATCAACAGGACCCCTGTTTCGACCGTAGGAGGTCCGTTTCGTCCGTTTTGCGGTACACCACACCCCTCCCGATCAACAGGACCCCCGTTTCGACCGTAGGAGGTCCGTTTCCTCCATTTGGCGGTACGCCACACCCCTCCCGATCAACAGGACCCCGATCCGAACGTAGGAGGTCCGTTTCCTCTGTTGTGCGATACGCCAGGCCTCATTTCCATCGCCTGTTCCGTCCAAGCCCTCCCAATGAACACGACCACGCATTCCGTTCCGACCCAGCCGGTTGGCTCCCACGCGTTCTGTTGCCTCCCAATGAACACGACGATTCCGTTGACTCCCCATGAACACGACGCATTTCGTTGCCTCCCCATGAACACGACGATGACGCTATTTCTCCGTTCTGACCCAGCCATGTACACGAGCCCTGGCCGTACGTATGCGCGAGTAGGCGTTCGAGACCCCGCCCGTATGTACACATACGTGGCCGTATTTTCTTTCTTGCACCATGGCCGCTGTACGTACGTGTACATGCTACGTGCGCGCCTCTACTACGACACGTACGTGCCTCTACTACGACACCTGCGCACCTCTACATCCACCAATATATATGTACGTACACATTTGCGACCAGAATGACAACACTACATACGCTTCGACCAGGTGGGTCCCGACTGTCAGGCACTTCCTTGCCTGCGAAGATGTAGCTGGTGGGTCCCAGCAGTCAGGGGGGCGAATCGTGTTTTTTGCCCGGACGCACTTCCTTGCCTGCGAAGATGTAGCTGGTGGGTCCCAGTAGTCAGGGGCAAAAGTATTTTTCACGAAATACGGTGGCCCGTCCGGTGGGTCCCTGCTGTCAGGTGGAGGAATAATTATTCTGCACGTAATAAGGAGGCACTTCCTTGTTGCGGCCGTGGACCCAGCTGTCAGCCTCTCCACGTACAGTCCACGTCCGATGGAAGCCTTTCCTTGACCACGTTGACCACGCCGCGCCGAAAGCACCAGGGCGATGGACGACGGCGAGGCCTAGGAAGGGGACGACGTGGAGCCGGGGAAGACGCGGCTGTGGATGCCCACGCATAGAGGAGTACGAGGGTTCACTGGTTCGCTGCGGTGTGAGGCTGCCATCGCCACAGAATAACAGGGGGTGTGGGTGAGTAGAGGGATGGCCTGGCCAGCGGTGGGAGTAGTAGGGGGCGGTGAGGCCTCCGCCGCATCACAGCCGGCCACGGGAGGCAGGAGCACGAGGCACGACCGGCGCTAGTTTGGGCGGCTGGAGCAAGAAGTCCAGAGGTTGAAGAAGCACTAAGGCCATTGGATGGACATCGTACAGTCACTAGAGCTAGAATCGTGCATATTGACTAAGTTGACAAAGCCCTCCATCCCCGTCAACTTAGTAGGCCCACAAGTCAGCCTGCCACTATACTGGGTCCCAGCTAACAGGGGGAGTATTCATTTTTTTGTGCGTAATAAGGAGGCACTTCCTTGCATGCGAAGATATAGCTGGTGGGTCCGAGCTGTAAGCGGCGGTAACATTTTTTTTTGTGAAATACAGAGGCCCTTTCGGTGGGTCCCTGATGTTAGGTGGAGGAATCATTATTTTGCCCGTAATAATGAGGCATTTCCTTGCTTGCGGCCGTGGACCCAGTTGTCGGCCTCTCCACGTATAGTCCACTTCAGATGCATGTCGGTCGTTGACCACGTTGACCAGGCTATGCCGAGAGCACGAGGGCGGTGGACGACGGCGAGGCCTAGGAAGGGAACAACACGGAGGCAGGGAAGACTCGACAGTTGTTTCCCACGTAGAGGGGAGTACGACTGTACGAGGGTTTACTGGTTCGTCTGCCGTCGCCGGAGAATAACAGCAGGTGTGGGTGAGTAGAGGGATGGCTAGGCCAGCGATGGGAGGAGGGAGCAGGCAGTCCCGCCGGCGCTTGTTTGAGCAGCTGGAGCAGGAAGAGCAGAGATTGAAGAAGCACGACGGCCGTTGGATGGCCATCCAATAGTCACTGCTTGTGCGTCAACCTTTTTTTAGGAACGCCTCAAATCCGTGGAAAACAGCATACAACCCATTTGCCATTATTTCTAATAATTTACAGCCCATGTGCTAATTATTAAGGTTTTTTTGGAGCCCATATTCTTTTTGTTAGCATTACAGCCCATATTGTGGCCACGGTTAAAAATTATACGAAATTTTGCATATTTCGGCGCGGTCCGAACTGTTTTTAATCCCAAAATTTCGACTCACATTCAAACTGATTTTAAAAATAAATGTATATCAATATAAAATCCAACAAATTCTGCACATAAAAATTAATGTAATTTAAAATCTCGAAACGAAAAAAAGATATTTGAAACTAATTGCCGGTTTGATGTGTTTTAAAAATGTACAACCCATTTCTCATTACCGATGGGCCATTTTCTCGGGCAGCCGAATGAAAGCTCTCCTCGTCTTGAAAGATTTGCAGCCCAACAAGCCTGACAAAGCGACTTACTTGGCAAATCACAAAAAACTGTGATGTGGCAGTGTACCCAGCTGTCAGCCTCTCCACGTACAGTACTCTTCCGATGGAAGTCGTTCCTTGACCACGTTGACCACGCTGCATGGAGAGCACCACGGCGGTGGATGACGGCGAGGCCTAGGAAGGGGACGACGCGGAGATGGGGAAGACGCGGCAGTGGAAGCCTGCGCGGAGAGGAGTACGAGGGTTCACTGGTTTGGCTGCGGTGTGAGGCTGCCATCGCCGCAGGTCCTGGCCAGCGGTGGGAATAGTAGGGGGCGGTGAGGCCTCCGCGGTAGCAAAGGCGACCACGGGAGGCAGGAGCATGCGGCACGACCGGCACTGCTTTGGGCGGCTGGAGCAAGAAGACCAGAGGTTGAAGAAGCACTACGGCCGTTGGATGGACATCGTACGGTCACTGGAGCTAGAATCGTTCACATTGACTAAGTTGACAAAGCCCTTCGTCCCCGTCAACTTAGTAGGCCCACAAGTCAGCCTCCCACCAAGGTGGGTCCCAGCTAGCCGGGGGAGTATTCATTTTTTATGCGTAATAAGGAGGCACTTCCGGTGGGTCCGAGCTGACAGCGGGGGGAACGTTTTTTGCCCGTCAGGTGGGTCCCAGCAGTCAGGGGGCAAACGTTTTTTCTGAAAATACGGTGACCCGTCCAGTGGGTCCCTGCTGTTAGTTGGAGGAATCATTATTTTCCATGTAATAAGGAGGCACTTACTTGCTGCGGCCATGGACCCAGCTGAGACTCTCCATGTACAGTATACTTCCGATGGAAGTCGTTCCTTGACCAAGTTGACCTCGCCGCGTTCCGTTGCATGCATGCGTCCATGGGCGTGGTGCGTCCCCACTGTCAGCCTCTCACGTACAGTCATCTTCCGCTGACTCTCGGTTGTTGACCATGTTGACCACACCGTGCCGAGCGCACCCAGACTGGAATGACCCGGAGATGGGGAAGACGGGGCAGTGGAGTCGCGGATGGAGAGGAGTGGGAAACTTCACTGGTTCGGGTGCGCGGCAGCACAGCCGCGGTGCCGCCCACGGGAGACAGGAGCAAGAACAGAGGTTGAAGAACGAGCACGGCTGTTGGATTAACATCCAACGGTCCAGCTGCTAGAATCATTTTTGATTAAGTTGACAAAGCCCTGCATACACGTCCGCTTAGTAGGCCCACAAGTGAGTCACCAAATCAGACGGGTCCCAGCTGTCAACGGGATGAATAATTTTTTTCGCAAAACAAGGAGGCACTTCCTTCTGTGCGAAGATACAGCCGGTGGGTCCCAACTGTTAGGTGGAGGAAACATTTTTTCAGCTTAATAAGGAGGAACTTTCCTTGCATGCGACCATGGACCTCGTGGGTCCCAGCCGTCAGGTTCTCCACATACAGTCCTCTTCCGATGACTCTCGTTTGTTGACCACGCCGCACCGAACGCAGCGAGGCGGTGGACGACGACGAGGCCCCGGATGGGAACGACTCAGAGATGGGAAAACGCGGCAGTGGAGTTGCAGATTGAGAGGAGGAGAAGGGTTATAACTGGTTCTGTTGCGGCATGGGGCTATAGTCTGTGGAGAATAACAGGAGGTGTCGAGGGGTGGAGGGATAGCCTGGCCGGCGGTGGGGTAGCGCTTCGCAGCGATGCGTGCTAAGCAGAGCCGCCAGCCGCCGGAGGCCAGACTAGGCGGTCCTGGCGACGCTGGAGGAAGAAGACGAGAGATGGAAGGTGCATGCTGGCCGTTGGATATAAATCCAATGGCTGTGGATGACACAATCATTTGTTGACCAAGTTGACAACGCCTTGCATAGGCTTCAACCTATTGGCCCACATGTCAGCCTGCAAAAATGTGGCATATATTTCACCCATGTTTTCTAGAATGTACAGTCCATTTGCTGGGCTGGGTGAACAAATAGTTTCGCGTCAATCAGGCTCATTTATATTTTCTAAGAAATCCCAGCCCATTTGCACTTCCTTTAAATACACGTATTAGGTGGGCTCGTTATATATATAATGTTATGTTAGAAGGAGCAATTAATATCAAAGAATAAACCGGAGAGGCACATTATATATATATAATTAAGAAATTAGCGAGTTATTGCTCAAAATAAAAATGAGCGCGTTATTATTAAATTGGCCCTTAAAATCTTTGCAAGCTTTTGTACGCAATCACCAGGATTTTCCTTGCCTGTGAGTCAAAAACAACCAGGATTTTCTTTGCCAACTTCCGTTAAACATTTACTTTTATAAGTTAATAACACGTGGGATGTTTTTATAATGTATATATAAGTCTCTATAAAATATACGATAATAGTAATAATATAAATATATATAATGTGGTTAGAAGGGAAAACATAAATTGGACACAACATTACTTTTATAAGAGACCTGCGTTTTATACCCCAAAGTAGGCATACTAACTAGTTCACACACAAATACAACAGAAAAGGTAAACATTCATATCAAGCTCAAGTTCACAGGACACGTTCATATTCATAGCCAACATTCACTATCAACAACTCAAAAGATTCATATATACACAAGCTCAGCATATCTATGCATCCAAATGATTGATAGATCACACGGCAATATTCATACATAATTCACAAAAAGATTCAGATATACACATGTTCAGTATGTTTATGCATCCAAATGATTGAGATCACAACCAATATGATCCATGGAGGAACTTTAATTACCTAGGGTACAGACTAGTAAATGGTGTTCAATTGGAGGTACTTCTTGCTAAAATTAGTTCTTGTACGAGTAAACTTTTGAGTACATAAGAGGCAGCACAGACAATCTGAACTTTGCTTGTAGGTTTATCCTCAAATAGTGGCCTCGTGCCGAGGGAGGTTTGAGAAACTTGGCCACTACTTTCATCCAACTAGTTTACTCGCTCATATTGGTCCTGTATCTCGCCAAAATTCTACATTGCAGACGAAAAGGAGGCGGTTGAGAAAATGAACCACCCAATTTTTTTGTGCAGATCAACTGAAATGGAGCATCCTTGGCGTGCAAACTGATTAAGTGCCAGATGAATATACGCACGAACCAACTTGTCTGGAATCTTTAGACTCCATGCCATATAGTTCGTTACCATATGTGCCGATAACCAAAAGGCACAAGTTGGGACCAAAGACTGGACTGCGTTTTTCTGGGCTATGCACCAAGCAATATTTTTGGTGTTCACTATCCTAATATTTGGAGTTTGACAATTGGTTGACGCCGGTTGATACTCGAATGAATATAGGCACTTCTTGTCAACATTGATGCTTGTCTGAGTGAACTTTGGAGTACATAGAAGCAGCATAAGTACCTGTCCTTCTGATCATTTTGTGCAGTTCTACTGAAATCACCCGATGTAATGATTTGCCTGCGAATTCAGGATCCAAATTACTCCTTTATGAAATCTGCAAACAGTAGCACAATACCAAATTAACAATACATATGACAGGCACAATAATCAGGATAAAGACTAGTACCAACATGTGTGAGGTAGCATATCAATTACTATTTCCTTTGACTGGAAGCCGAGATAAGCCAAGCGACTGACAGCAAAGGAAGAAAGCAAGCGGAGATTAGCGACTGACAGGAAAGGACGGAAGCTGTCGAGGCAATGAAGCACCCAAAGATTTTGTGCAGTTCCACCAAAATCGAGCATCCCTGTTGGCACATATATGGAGAGAGTGAGATTACTGTAATAGTGGGACTAGTTGATGAAACATACACTAACAAATAGAAGCACCCTCATTATCTTAATGGGTAAAGTTAGCAACATAGTAGTCTTTCTTAAAGAGAGGTATTAGTTTATTTAATCAGTGCCAATTAGCTCAACTCAACACTCAAAGCATTGCCATTTATCATAGGTTGCAAAACTTTAACGTGCAAAGATAAAAGAGTTTCTCATGACAATAGCACGATACAAATAGAGATGACAGCAAACTAATATGGATGAAGGCCTTAGGCCCGTACCAACCTGAGAAAAAAAGCTTATTCATGTAGTCCCATAAGAGATGATAAAGCACTCACTGGAATGACACAATAGTATATATTTTTGTGCACTTCAAATGTATGGTTGAAATCACTCTTGTTTACGAGTGCTGAGATTATATTGAAAGATATCAAGAACTTCTAGCAGAGTTAAAGCATTGACTGGGATACAGTTCATTGTATTGTCTTGTGTAGTTCCACTAAAATGTATGATTGGCACAACATGATCCCTGTTTGCACAAGTAGGAACAAGGTGAAACCTTCATTAGCTTAGTGAGAAAGGATAGGAAGACATTAGCATATTACTCAAACAATAGCATCAAATTCATGATGGACAATATGCAAAACATTGCCTCATTGAACCAATGGCAATAAATTCACATGCAAAACAATAGCACTATTATGTCATGACACTAATAATATTCCCTCCTTGCTCCACCACATGATTCACCTCCATAGACAAACATACACACGCACATGATTTAGCATAGGGTCGTACTAAAGATTTGTTTAACTCCAACAGGAAAATTAGGCAGTAATAAATTAGTGGTACTTAAGTACTCCTAATTAATTAAGTGAGACAACAAAAGTGTAAGGGCTCCTTGGAGGATTGTCTCACATGTAAGGTAGTCGTTGCCGGAGCCCTTGAATGACCTCGACTAAGGCCTCTGGCTTCAGCAAGATCACCTTGGCACTATTTATTCTTGTTCTTCTTCCTCTTCATGCTCTGTTTCTCTTTCTCCTCACCAGTTGGTGAAACCAAGTACATGATTGGCCTTCTAATTCAGAATTGGGTTTGTCAGTGAGGGAGTACAAGTGTACTAGTAAAAACAACCTTATTTTCTCATGGCAGTCGGAAAATAGAGATGAACGCATGCATTAAATATCATTCTTACCTAAAGGAAGGTTATGGCGCCAATATGGATGATGAGGATTGGAACACAGATCTCCCTTTGTGCAGTTCCACCAAAATGAACCAACTATTCCATTCTGATATTCCAGTTAAGCAACACAAAAGTCACTTCTTTTAAGAAGAGTTTTGTGCAGTGCACCAAAAGGTCACAACAGCAACCAGGTGAATTGGATATCCCTGTTTGCACAAAAAGGCACAGAGGAAACAGTCAGAGTCTCAAACAAATACAGGAAAAAACATTTGGCTAAACTTGTTGATGAAACTATGTACCTAGGGTAGGGTCACAGACCTGTCCAGCATACCCTCCCCAAGGACATCTCTGCAAAGAATCAGAAGCAGTCGATGAGAAACCGTCATCCACTCGACTGTGGAGATGCACTCACTCGACCAGCTTGAAGACACTCGACCACCAGAAGATGAGGAACCCTCCACTCTGCAACGGTCAGGATTTAAACCATAGCATTATGAGCATTTATGACTCTTTACTGTAGACGTTACCAGTAACGCCTTTCCTTTATGAGCATTGAACCTTGTGTAATGGAGGGGAGCTGGGGTCCTGGCGCACTCTATATAAGCCACCCCCCTCCTCTGGGACAAGGGTTCGCATCTTTTTGTAAACTCACACACACATATAATCCAGTCGACCGCCTCAGGGCACCGAGACGTAGGGCTGTTACTTCCTCCGAGAAGGGCCTGAACTCGTAAAACTCACGTGTACAACTCCTTCATAGCTAGGAACTTGCCTCCTCATACTTACCCCCCATTCTACTGTTAGTCTTAGAGCCACGACAGTTGGTGCCCACCATGGGGAGGTGTCTTAGTGACTTATTGGAGAAGTTGCAATTTTTCCGATCCCCATCATCATGGTTCCAGGCGGAGGTTTGGCTGAGGGCCGCGAGATCCGTCTTGACGCGCTCCTGTTTGTCGCCGACGACTCCGCTTGGCTTCAGGAGGCACCACTCGACGTCGATGCGCTCCCCGCTCGCGGGGCGACGCACTTTCACGCGTGCGTCCGCGACATCCTCCTGCGGCAATCGTCGACCCAGTACCAGTCGACTCCAACGGCTTTCCCCTCCCTGCGACTCGCCGGAGCAAGCGCACCAGCCGGTCAATGATTCAACGGTGGGTGAAGCATGTGGTGGCCCGCCAGTCGGCCACCCCTCAAGTCGCGCCGATCGAGCCCGATGAGTCTCTCTACGGCCTGTTCGATGTGTTGACCGGCTTCGTAGAGACTGCATCCGAGTGCGGCAGCAATGGCTCGGCAGCGGAAGTCCTGATGGTCAATGGACCAGGCGGTCCTTCTGGCTTCAATCATGAAGACGGAGGTGATGGGAACGGCGATCCGTCGCGCGCTCACGAGGAGTACCACCCCGAGCCTCTCTTCTGGCAGCAGAGAGAAGAACTTCGTCGCCGAAACATGGATGCCCTGCATACTCCTATAGTTGGAGATACACCCGAGGCCCAGGCCTTGGAGCAGGCTCGCCTGGCCAATCTGGCTGAGCGCACTCGGCTGGAGAACCTCCAGCGCGCACTCGACGACCGCGCTCGTCAACCTGCTCCTGAGTCCAGCCAACGCCAACTTTTTCCACCTCCGGCTCAGGTATACCGAACACCGATCCAAAACCTAGCAGCTGCTGCCCAGATAGCAGAGTTGATTCAACCTTCCCAGTCAGAAGCTGGCCGAGGTCTGGCGCAGATCAGGGCCTTGCTCCGGGCAGCAGGAGATCATAATATGGCCATGTCTCAGTCGCGGGATAGGATCCATAGAAGATCTGTGGTCGCAGATATGGTCCAGTCGGCCCATAGCCCGAGATCGCCCCCGAGGCGTGAGGGACGTGGAGAGCGGCGTGATCAGTATAGAAACCAAGAGCAGTATGATCATCGAGCTGATCGCGATGGTGGCCGTCGAGTGCCCACGCCTCCTCCAAGGAGTGGGTCATACGTGCCGCGGCCACATGAAGACAGGCGCCCTGACAGCGTCGGAAGAGGTATTCCAGTCGACCCCAGGGAGACAGGCTTTGATGCGAGATCTATTCTCATGCAGGGCTTGGTCGACAGAAACAGAGCTCACTGAGATGGTCATGACAGAGGCCCGCAAACCAGCAATAGGGTGCATGTCTCTGGCCCAGAGTGCTTCAGCAGAGCTATCAGAGCTGCAGTGATTCCCCCCAACTTCAGGTTGGCGACTGGAGTCAGTAAGTTCACCGGAGAGTCCAAGCCTGACACCTGGCTCGAAGACTACCGAGTAGCTGTCCAGATTGGTGGCGGCAATGATAAGGTGGCCATGAAACACCTTCCTCTGATGTTGGAGGGCTTGGCTAGAGCGTGGCCGAATCAGTTGGCACCTGGCAGCATCTATACTTGGGAAGATCTCGCCCGAGTGTTTGTCAGAACATTTGAGGGTACTTGCAAACGACCAGCAGGTTTGACAGAATTATAGTGTTGCGTCCAGAAACCGAATGAAACTTTGAGAGATTATATCCAAAGTTGGATCAACCTGCACCACATGGTGGAAGATGTGTCTTATCATCAGGCAATTTGTGCTTTCAAGGAAGGCGTCAGGTACCGGGAGTTGAATCTGAAATTCGGTCGGACAGGAAACATGACTCTGACTCGGATGATGGAAATTGCCACCAAGTATGCCAATGGTGAAGAGGAAGAGCGACTGCGGAGCGGCAAGCACAAAGCAGTCGCCCACGAAGCCGGAGGAGGAAACTCCTGTCGGAAACAAAAACGCAAGGCCGAACCAGCTGCTCCGGGTGAGGCCTTGGCTGTGGTTCAAGGAAAGTTCAAGGGGAAGCCCAAAGGGCCGTGGAACCCCAAGAAAATAAAAGATCAAGATGGAAATGACGTGTTGGATCTGCCGTGCCATATCCACACCAAAAAAGATGAAGAAGGTAATTTCATTTACCCAAGGCATACCACTCGACAATGTCGACTCCTGATCCAGCAGTTCCGAGAGAAACAACCCAAGGAAAAGGAGAAGGAGGTAGACAAGGCTGAGAGTGAAGGAGAAGATGATGATGGTTATCCTCACGTGAATTCCACTCTGATGATTTTTGCTGATGTTGAAAACAAGAGTCGATTGAAAGTCATCAACAGAGAAGTGAACATGGTCGCTCCGGCGACACCCAGTTACTTGAAATGGTCGCAGACTGCCATTACGTTCGACCAGTCTGATCATCCAGCGCACATTGCCAACCCTGGGAGGCAAGCACTGGTGGTCGACCCGGTGGTCGAAGGTACTCGACTGACAAAGGTCCTGATGGATGGTGGCAGTGGCCTGAACATTCTGTATGTAGAAACATTGAAAAGAATGGGCATTCCAATGTCCAGACTCAGTGAAAGCCATATGAGTTTCCATGGGGTCATCCCAGGCAAGAAGGCTGCGTCCCTCGGTCAGATTTCACTCGACATGGTTTTTGGTGATGCCAAAAATTACCGCAAAGAAAAGTTGACGTTTGAAGTCGTGGATTTTTAGAGTGTGTATCATGCAATTCTTGGCAGGCCAGCTTATGCACGATTCATGGCTCGACCTTGTTACGTGTACCTCAAACTGAAAATGCCTGGTCCCAGAGGAGTGATCACTATCTCTGGTAATCGGAAAAAGGTGAAAGAGTGCTTCCAGAAGGGCTCAAAGATCGCCGATGCCCAGATGGCCGTAGTAGAATTGCAAGAATACCAGAAAAATGTAGACCTGAGTGACTTGCTGCGGGCCAAGAAGCCAGCCACAGATTCAGCATTCCAGTCATCTAGCGAGACAAAGTTTGTTCACATTCACCCGACGGACCCCAACGCAGCTCCGACCCACATTTCAACCACACTTGACTCCAAATAGGAAGAAGCGCTCATCCAGTTCCTCCATGAGAATTGGGAAATCTTTGCATGGAAGCCTTCTGACATGCCAGGTGTTCCCAGGGGACTGGCTGAGCATCGTTTGCGAGTCGACCCGAAAGTGAAACCAGTCAAAGAGCATCTCCGACGGTCCGCCGTCCAGAAAAGAAAAGCAATCGGCGAAGAGGTGGCTCGGCTTTTGGCAGCTGAGTTTATCCGAGAGATTTACCACTCCGAGTGGTTAGCCAATGTTGTCATGGTCCCAAAGAAACATGACTCACTCCGCATGTGCATCGATTTCAAGCATATCAATCGGGCTTGCCCGAAAGATCACTTCCCTCTCCCTCACATCGATCAGATAGTCTCTTTGACTGCTGGGTGCGAGTGTTTGTCCTTTTTGGACGCCTACTCCGGGTACCACCAGATCCATCTGTACGGACCCGACGAAATAAAGATAGCTTTTATCACCCCGTTCGGGTGCTTCTGTTATGTCACAATGCCATTTGGCTTGAAGAACGCCGGAGCCACATTTATGCGGATGATTCAGAAGTGCCTGCTCACTCAGATCAGTCGAAATGTGGAAGCATACATGGATGACATTGTGGTCAAGTCACGTAAAGGTTCCGACCTGCTGACCGACCTCGCTGAAACTTTTGCCAACCTCCGAAGGTATGATATCAAGCTCAATCCATCAAAGTGCATGTTTGGAGTTCCAGGAGGCAAGTTACTCGGTTTTCTTGTTTCTGAATGAGGATCGATGCTAACCCAGAGAAAGTAGGCGCTATACTCCGAATGAAATGCCCTGTGCGTGTGCATGATGTCCAGAAGCTTACTGGTTGCTTGACCGCCCTAAGTCGATTCATTTCTCGCCTCGGTGAAAAGGCGCTGCCTCTTTACCGACTGATGAAGAAATCAGATAAGTTCGAGTGGACTCTAGAAGCTGATACAACATTTGCAGAGCTAAAAGCCCTGCTTTCCACCTAGCCGGTGCTTGCTGCTCCAATCAACAAAGAGCCTCTATTGCTTTATATAGCAGCCACTGAACACTTCGTCAGTACAGTACTTACGGTCGAGCGAGAAGAAGAAGGAAAAGCGTACAAAGTTCAATGCCCAGTTTATTATATTTCTGAAGTCCTGACCCCGTCAAAGCAGAGATATCCTCACTATCAGAAGCTTGTCTATGGAATTTACATGACCACGAAGAAGGTTGCACACTACTTCTCAGATCACTCTGTTACAGTCGTCAGCGACGCTCCATTGTCAGAGATTCTGCACAACAGGGATGCAACTGGTCGAGTGGCAAAATGGGCGATTGAACTCCTTCCCTTGGATATCAAGTTTGAGGCAAAGAAAGCTATCAAGTCCCAAGCAATAGCAGATTTCCTCGCCGAGTGGATCGAACAGCAACTGCCGACTCAAGTTCACTCTAAGCACTAGACCATGTTCTTTGACGGATCCAAGATGTTGAACGGTTCTGGTGCTGGAGTAGTTCTGGTATCCCCCGAGGAGACAAGCTCAGATATGTCCTCCAGATTCACTTTGATTCCTCCAACAATGAAGCAGAATATGAAGCACTCCTGTATGGGTTGCGCATGGCCATCTCACTCGGTGTCCGTCGCCTCATGGTCTATGGCGACTTAGATTTGGTAGTTAATCAAGTGATGAAGGAGTGGGACATTAGAAGCCCAGCCATGACTGGTTACTTCAACGTGGTGAGAAAGCTTGAGAAGAAGTTCGAGGGGTTAGAACTCCACCACATCCCCCGATTGAAAAATCAAGCAGCCGATGAATTGGAAAAGATAGGTTCCAAGAGAGAAGCCATTCCCAGCAATGTGTTCTTGGAGCATATTCACACGCCGACAGTTCAGGAAGACCCTTTCACTGAAGAGCCTCCACAACCTAAGAGCACCACGGATCCAACTGAAGTCGAGGTCCCAGCTGTGGTCGACCTGATCATGGAGGTTCTGGCCATTACCCCCGACTGGACGGTGCCCTACATTGCGTACATCCTCAGGAAAGAGCTACCAGAGGATGAAGAAGAAGCTCGACAGATCGTCCGTCGATCCAAAGCTTTTACTGTGATAAGAGGGCAGCTGTTCAGAGAAAGTGTGACTGGAGTCAGTCAGAAGTGCATAACACCAGAAGAAGGTCGAATGATCCTCAATGACATCCACTCGGGGACCTGTGGTCACCATGCGTCCTCTCGGGCCATCGTGGCTAAAGCATACCGAGCTGGGTTCTATTGGCCACGAGCAAATGAGATGGCGAAAGATATAGTCGACAGATGTGAAGGCTGTCAATTTTACTCCGATATGTCTCACAAGCCAGCGTCAGCCCTAAAGACCACCCCCCTCGTCTAGCCCTTCGCTGTTTGGGGACTGGATATGGTTGGACCACTGAGAACCGGCAAAAGCAGCTTCACTCATGTGCTTGTTGCAGTCGACAAGTTTACCAAATGGATCGAAGCTAAACCTATCAAGAACCTTGACGCTAGCACTGCTGTCAGTTTTATCAGAGAATTGACATTCAGATATGGAGTCCCACACAACATCATCACGGACAACGGATCGAACTTCGATTCTGATGAGTTCAGAGCTTTCTGTGCCTCTCAGGGCACTCGAGTTGACTATGCTTCTGTTGCTCACCTGCAGTCGAATGGACAAGCAGAAAGAGCCAATGGCCTAATTCTCAAAGGACTGAAACCTCGACTGATGCGTGATCTCAAACATGCAGCAGGTGCTTGGGTTGATGAACTTCTGTCAGTTCTGTGGGGTTTAAGGACAACTCCTAATCGGTCGACTGGAAGAACTCCTTTCTTTTTAGTCTATGGAGCCGAAGCTGTTCTGCCAAGTGACTTGCTCCACAATGCACCCCGAGTTGAACTCTTCTCCGAAGCGGAAGCAGAGCAGGCCCGGCAAGATTCACTCGATCTCTTAGAGGAGGAAAGAGAGATGGCCTTGATCCGCTCGACCATCTATTAGCAAGATTTGCGTCGATTCCACGCCAGGAATGTGAGGGGTCGGGCCTTTCAAGAAGGAGACTTGGTTCTTCGATTGGATCAGCAGAAACCACACAAGCTCGCTCCAACTTGGGAAGGCCCCTTCATCGTCACCAAAGTTTTCCACAATGGAGCATACCATCTTTACAGTATCGAGCATCAGAAAGACGAGCCACGGGCTTGGAACACGGAGCTGCTCCGCCCCTTTTATACTTAAACACCCGTTCAAATAAAATGTAATAAGCAACACCTTTTGTAATTCATTTATAAAAGACAAGAGCTTATGGTTCTCTCATTCGATTGTGTTGTTCTTATTTGATTTTCAAATCCCCCAGTGGGTGGGCTTAGTCGCGAATCCGTTCCGCCTAAGTTCAAAAAAATCCAACCGAGTGGAGAGCAACCCTCCCACTCAGGGGCTTAACTGCAGTCGAGCACTCGCCTAAGTTCTCTCACTAAGAGACTTAACGACACTCGAGCACTTGCCTAAGTTTGAAAAAATCCTACCTAGTGGAGAGCAACCCTCCCACTCGGGGGCTTAGCTGCAGTCGAGCACTCGCTAAGTTCTCTCACTAAGAGACTTAACGGCAGTCGAGCACTCGCCTAAGTTTGAAAAAATCCCACTGACTGGAGAGCAATCCTCCCACTCGGGGGCTTAGCTACAGTCGAGCACTTGCCTAAGTTCTCTCACTAAGAGACTTAACGGCAGTCGAGCACTCGCCTAAGATTGAAAAAATCCCACAGAGTGGAGAGCAACCCTCCCACTCAGGGGCTTAGCTGCAGACGAGCACTTGCCTAAGTTCTCTCACTAAGCGACTTAACGGCAGTCGAGCACTCGCCTAATTTTGAAAAAATCCCACCGAGTGGAGAGCAACACTCCCACTCGGGGGCTTAGCTGCAGTCGAGCACTCGCCTAAGTTCTCTCACTAAGAGACTTAACGGCAGTCGAGCACTCGACTAAGTTTGAAAAAATCCCACCGAGTGGAGAGCAATCCTCCCACTTGGAGGCTTAGCTGCAGTCGAGCACTCGCCTAAGTTCTCTCACTAAGAGACTTAACGACAGTCGTGCACTCGCCTAAGTTTGAAAAAATCCTGCCGAGTGGAGAGCAACCCTCCCACTCGGGGGCTTAGCTGCAGTTGAACACTCGCCTAAGTTCTCTCACTAAGAGGCTTAACGACAGTCCAGCACTCGCCTAAGTTTGGAAAAATCCTGCCGAGTGGAGAGCAATCCTCCCACTCGGGGGCTTAGCTGCTGTCGAGTACTCTCCCAAGTTCTCTCACTAAGAGGCTTAACGGTAGTCCAACACTCGCCTAAGTTTGAAAAAATCCTACCGAGTGGAGAGCAATCCTCCCACTCGGGGGCTTAGCTGTAGTCAAGCACTCGCCTAAGTTCTCTCACTCAGAGACTTAATGGCAGTCCAGCACTTGCCTAAGTTTGGAAAAATCCTACCGAGTGGAGAGCAATCCTCCCACTCGGGGGCTTAACTGCAGTCGTGCACTCACCTAAGTTCTCTCACGAAGAGACTTAACGGCAGTCCTGCAGTCGCCTAAGTTTGAGACCCATCCCTATCCGCAAGGATGACGAGGTGCAGGTCGACTGCAACCTTCTCCTTCGGAGCTGCGGCACAAATACAACGCCCGCTCCATCCCTATCCGCAAGGATGACGAGGTGCAGGTCGACTGCAACCTTCTCCTTCGGAGTTGCGACACAAATACAACGTCCGCTCCATCCCCATCCGCAAGGACGACGAGGTGCAGGTCGACTGCAAACTTCTCCTTCGGAGCTATGGCACAAATACAACGTCCGCTCCATCCCTATCCACAAGGGCGACGAGGTGAAGTGAGCGAAGTCCATCCAGAGGCAAACACAAGCACATTCGGAGATAAACCAAATTCAAATAAATCTTAAAAGGTTCCAAGCAGCGAATCAAAAGTACTCGGGCACCAAGCCCGAAGGAGTTTAACGGTTACAAAAACCACTCGGCATCCCGAGGCAAATTTAAAGTGTATCCAAGTTTCATAAGATTGTTCACTCGGCCGGAGGAGGCCTGGCAGGCTCCACGAATGAGTCCAGATCGATCCCATCAGCGATCCGAGTGGCGGCAGCAATGAAAGTCTCCATGAAGGACTGGAAGTCGTGCCTTTTGTTGTTAGCAACTTTGATCGCAGCCAGCTTGTCTTCATGAGCCTCCTTGCAATGGACTCGCACCAAGGACATCGCCACATTAGTAGCACACTGGGTGGAGGATTTCTTCCATTCTTGCACTCAGTCAGGGATCACGTTCAGACGAGTCATCAGAGATTCCAGATCATTCTGAAGCGTTGCCCCCGGCCAAAGCATCGAATCGATTCGAGAGACAACCTCCTTCAGGCGTGCGAGGTAGCTTGTGGCGCTGGCGATACGGGACTCCAGTCGAAGCATGTTCATCGCAGTTTCGTCATAGACTGGGGAGGCGAGAGGGTCCAAACCCGTCTCGACCCTTCCAGTTTCTTCGCCGAAGTCTTGGTAGAGTTCTGCAGCCAAAAGTCAGTCCATCAACTGAGCAAGACCCAATTGCAAGCATCAACGCAGTTGGATTAAAAGAAATACCTTCCAGCAAGAGATAAAGCTTCTTGGCGAGGGTCCTCAGATAAGCTTCTGTGTCATTCCTCTTGCGGATTGCAGACTCCAACTTTTCATTCAGGATGACCTTGTCCTTCTTCAGGCTGGTCACTTCGCGGTTAGCTTCATTAAGACAAGATTTCAGTCTATTCACCTCTCCTTCAAGCGTTCCGACTGAAGCAAGCTTCTTGTCTGCGAGAGCGGTTTTGTCTTGGGCTGCTTTTTGCGTGGCGGCGAGGTCCGAGTCCTTCTTGTCCAGAGCCGACTTCATTTTCTCTGCAAATAAGTAATCGAATCAAAGAAGTGATCAAAGAGATATATTGAAATTCAGTCGACAATCAGTTACCTTCCATACCAGCGGCCTCGTCTTGAGCTTTTTTTCAGATTTTAATGAGCCAATTCCAAGTCTAAGTTGAGTTGCCTCTGCTTCTCTTCGAGTTCAGCAAACTTGGAAATAAGGGTACAAGACTTCTGCATAAGGCAAAAGACAGATCAACCGATAGGATCGAAGGCAGTTCATTTCCGAGTGAATAAAACCTAAAGAAGTGGGCACAAGCTGCTCAGACCCCAGTCGACTGCCAGCAGTCGACCGCGGTCTCGGGGACTACACCCAATGGGTGCACTTGGCGTGCCCCCACCGGTTCTGATCCTACTCGACCGGCCCGCCGGAGTCGAGTGCAAGGAGTAAAAAAAAGAAGAGAGAAAGAACAATTGCACTGTCAAGAAAGAAGAACTCAGACCACAGTCGACCGCGGTCTCGGGGACTACACCCAGTGGGTGCACTTAGCGTGCCCCCACCAGTTCTGGTCCCACTCACCCAGACCTAGTGGAAGAGCGAAACTACCAAAAACGACAGCGACACCCAGTGGGTGCTCTAATTCAACGTGAGCAACATGAGATTGTGCAGAAGAAGATTTTTCGAGAACAAAAACAGTCGGAAAGTCTACTCACTTGGATATTGGCCCGAAGGGCGGCACTAGCGTCGTAGGCAGCCTGACTGCTCTCGTGCACTATCTTCACCCGCTCCATCATCATATCAGCCTGTCGGATGGCTTCCGCAGCCGCTTCCGATTGGTTGTCTGGGACGGGGTAGCTGGTGAAAAAGTGTGCAGACGACCCAGGTGCGGCTGCTTGAAGCTCCATGGTGTGGAGTTGGATAGTTGAAGTAACCACAGGCACGGTCGACTGCGTGGGATGCCCACTCGGCAAAGGTGCGGCGAACGTCAAAGTGGCCCTGCCCGCGTCTTCAGCTTGATGGATGGGAGGCGTTGCAGTCAGTTCTTGCCGGGCCACCCTGCCAGCTGTTACCTTCTTGCTCTTCCTAGGCTTAGGAGCCACATCTTCGTCGTCGTCCGGAAGATCAATGATGTTGGGTGGAGCTGCAAGACAGAACATTCAACCCCAGGTGAACCACTCGACCCTAAAAGGATCAAGAATTGAAATCGCAAGAGTTCATACCTGGGTTAGAGGTTACCGCATCGTCCATTTGCTCGTCCTGGTACTGGTATGAAGAGGTCCCTGACGTAGCAGCACTGCAAAGGCCCGCATTCAATCGGTTACACCCAATTAATCGAATCCACATGAAGGAAAAGTCAGATGGTTACCCGGAGATAGTAGGAACGGTCACTTTGATCCTGGGCAAAGCTTTTGGCAGTTTGGAGGAGATGGCTTTCCGCACTTTTGACGCTGGGGGCGGCGCGACCTTAGATTGCTTTGGAGCCTTCTTAGTCAGCATCGGGGAAGACGTCTTGGGGCGCTTCGAGGACTACCCGATTGGCGCAGCCACCAAGTCCGGAGCGCTTGCTGGGTCATGAGTGTGCTTGGACCTCCTCTCCCTGCGAGGAGGCGAGTCGACTTCTTCCTCATGAGTCGATTCCTCACTCTCCTCGTCCTCCTCGGCTTCCGAATGCTCCTCGCCGCTCTCGCCCCCGCTCCCTTCTTCCTCAGCGTCTGGGTCCTCCACTCCGTTGGGCATCGAGTACATTTCAATGAGGGCCTGAAAGGATAACAATCAAAGGAAATCCAATTGACCACGAACAGGACATCACATGGTGAATCAGAAAGATACTTGATAAAACAGAAATATACCTGCTCCGGCAGGTGCGAGTTGTCGAATGGAATCACCCTCTTGGACCCCCGAGGGTTGTCTTTGTTGCTAGTGATTCCCCTCAACCAGTTCTCCAAGATATCCTCGCTGACCTTCTCCGGGTGGATCCGAGTGGTATCCTCGAGCCCAGAGTACATCCACATCAGATGATGGCGCGCCTGAAGAGGTTGGATACGTCAACCGAGAAAGACCTCCAAAAGATCCATCCCGGTTACTCCGTCGCGGACAAGCTGGATGACCCGTTCAACCAGCACCTTGACCTGCGCCTTCTCTTCTGGAACTACCTTCAGGGGAGCAGGCTTCTCCACTCGAGCCAAGGAGAAAGGAGGAAGTCCAGTCGACTGGCCAGGGGTTGGCTGATCCTTGCAGTTGAACCAAGTTGGCTGCCAGCCCCGGACCGAGTCAGGAAGGATCATGGCTGGGAAAGTACTCTTGCTCCTCATCTGGATCCCTAGACCACCGCACATCTGGATCACCCGCGTCCTCTCGTCACTTGACTTGGCCTTTTTGACCGACTGGGAATGACAAGTGAAGATGTGTTTGAAAAGCCCCCAGTGCGGTCGACAGCCCAAGAAGTTTTCGCACATGGACACGAAAGCGTCCAGATAGACTATGGTGTTCGGAGTGAAATGGGGGAGCTGAGCCCCAAAGAATTTCAAAAAACCCCGGAAGAAAGGGTGGGGAGGCAGTGAGAATCTGCGATCTATGTGGGTTGCAAGGAGGACACACTCACCCTCTCTAGGCTGCGGCTCGGTTTCGTCCCCCGGGAGCCGAGCCGACTTGTGAGGGATCAATCCCCCCTCCACCAGGTCGTCAAGGTCATCCTGCGTGATTGCCGAGTGGATCCAGTCGCCCTGGATCCAGCCCGCCGGAAGGCCGGATCTTGACGAGGATCCGCCTCGGCTGGTCTGCTTGCCCTTCGCCTTCGCAGTCGCTTTCTTCGTGCGTTCCAGCACCGCCGTCTTCTCCTTCCCCATGGTGACGGATCGAGCTCGAACAGAGGTCCGGCGACGAAGCAGAAGCGAGAGTGGCGGAGAGATCGGGGGAAAGAGAAGTGAGAATGGAATCACGCGGAGCAGAGGCCTGGCCTGGGACCTTTTATGAGGCCTTTCACCGAGTGGCTGACTGGTGGACCCAAGCGATATAAAGAAATCCCGCAACAGTCGCGCGCGCAGTACGTGGCGAAAAAGGTGGCGCGGGGATCGAGGAGACTTGCCTAATCCGTCCCGATAACCTCGGTTCCGCCCATCTGGCGCACTTCCCAAAATTCGAATCCCGCGAGATCCGCGGAGAGCAGAACAACCTGTCAGACTGAAGACAAACACCCTCTACATCATCATTCGGAATCCAACCATGAAAGTTCACTCAACAACAACCAAGAATGGACCTAGGCGATTGAGAAAGGAGTCGATGTCGTCACCTCAACTCCTTGTTCCAGGACAAGGCATATTCATAGCACAAAGAGTGGGTCGGAAGTGTCCTCAACCCCTTCCTCACTCAAACCATGATCCATTCGGGGGCTAATGATGAAGCTATGTACCTAGGGTAGGGTCACGGACCTGTCCAGCATACCCTCCCCAAGGACATCTCTGCAAAGAATCAGAAGCAGTCGAAGAGAAACCGCCGTCCACTCGACCATGGAGATGCAATCACTCGACCACCTTGAAGACACTCGACCACCAGAAGATGAGGAACCCTCCACTCTGCAACGGTCAGGATTTAAACCATAGCATTATGAGCACTTATGACTCTTTACTGTAGACGTTACCAGTAACGCCTTCCCTTTATGAGCATTGAACCCTGTGTAACAGAGGGGAGCTGGGGTCCTGGCGCACTCTATATAAGCCACCCCCCTCCTCTGGGACAAGGGTTCGCATCTTTTTGTAAACTCACACACACATATAATCCAGTCGACCGCCTCAGGGCACCGAGACGTAGGGCTGTTACTTCCTCCGAGAAGGGCCTGAACTCGTAAAACTCGCGTGTACAACTCCTTCATAGCTAGGATCTTGCCTCCTCATACTTACCCCCCCATTCTACTGTCAGTCTTAGAGCCACGACACTTGTCATGGCTTATAACAGTGGCATGGCTTCATTTTTACCAGGGACATTAGATTAAGAACAGCTAAGGCTGCGTTTGGTTCACAGGTTTGGTGCAGGATTTTCGTAGGAACACAATTCCTACGGTATTCTTTCCCTTCCAACCGTTCGGAACACGGGAAAGGTGAATAGTGTCTCATAGGAAAGCTGGTCTGGTAGTACTGATTCCATAGGATTATAAACATCCACGCGCTGCTCATTTTTTGGGCGGAAGCCCGAGGCAGGCGCTCGCTGCCATGCGTTAGACAGGTTGCTGTGCTGTGTTGCCGGGATAAAAAATCAACCTATGTGTGGTACATGAGGTGAGGACAAGAGTAGTCACTGTGCAGCTGAATAATCAAATAGCATCTCATACTGCCAAGCATGCTACTCTAAAAAAACAAATCTGTACATTTCGTAGTCCATCTGAACACATTCTCTTGAGAGTATCCTCCGGTTCGCTGTTCCATAGCTTTATGCCTACATTCCTTCCCTATTCCTCTATTTTCATCAAGACCTATGTTTTTTGCCCCTTTATTCCCAACGGAGCCTAAATATTTGGTATAAGGGCATGGGACAGTGGGTGCACCAGCAGTCCAGCACCATGTACGTAAACATGGGCATAAAGTGGTGATTCATAGTTTGTTTCCCCGAGGAACAAACATCCAAGAAACATATCTGGGTTGGTCCCATTTTTGTTCACTCTAGCTGCCTACTCCTATGTGTGGATTACAAATCTAGTCCTGGTCATACCACTGTGTACATCGTTACCCCTATATTTCCCTTTTCAACCAAGAGACAGGTTGGATGACCAGTCTGTACTACTTTCACCCCCTTTCCTTCCTGTTTGTACCAAGTCCGATGTACATACTAAATTCCCCCACCCCCACTTTATTTCTTGTTTGAACCAAGTACTCCCTCTGTCCGGAATTACTTGTCATCAAAATGGATGTGTCTAGAACTAAAATACATCTAGATACATCCATTTCAATGACAAGTATTTTCGGATGGAGGGAGTACAAGATTCGACTCCATGAAGTAGTAATAGAAGAAAAATATATGTGATGTTGGACCATCCGATCGAGAGGGGCTGAGAGGTAGAAAATGATGCACATGCAGCGACGTAGCAAGCTGGGGAAGTAGAGCTAAGGCGGTTTCGAACGAAGATATACCTGAAGGTCGTCGGGATGTGGATAGATGGGCGGTGGGAGGCCAGATCCGCCCACAGGCAACGACGAAGGGATCGGAGGACCTCCCACGCCGGCGCTCGGCCAGAGATAACGGTGCGTCCGGCAGTGGGTCTCCTCCCTCGCTGTTGACGACGGCCTAAATGCTACCCCTCCTCCCCTTCACCGGCGGAGGGGGATAAGTACGGATCTGTAACCAGCGGTGAGGATAGAAAGCCAGTGTTTTTTGAAGGGAGAAAGATAGTGTTACTACCCCTATCTTGTTTAGATCTGGAGAGGATGAGAGTGTGTGAATAGAGCAACCCTAGCAAGCAAGCGCGGAGGCTCCGGCCTATATATACGTAGTGGGGTAGTTTTCCTTTTTCACTCCATCAAAACAATCGTTTAAAATTGTGTACTACTACATGCCAGGTCGCGGTTTTTTAGTTGTTGATTGTTTTTTGAGATAGCTACCCGCTTGTTCCAAGTGGTGTTACGGTGTGCCAGGTTGCACTTTGTCTCGTTCAAGTCTGGTACTACAAGTCCCTCCATTAAATGAACAACCACCCCCTCGTAAAAATTTTGAACAAGCCCACGGCTAAAATTAGCGGAAACGTGGGTTGCCCCAACATGCATTATTATTTATATTTTCTACTCCCTCCGTTCCTAAATATAAGTCTTTTTTATTAGCCACACCTAAGACAAGATTTTTTTTATTAGAAGTGAACCCCACATGTCATAGACACAAAAATTGTGGCAAGATTCCCTTAGGCAAGCCAAAGTGTGTCTAACAATTTGAGCAACTCAGGTTAGGAAAGTGTGGCAAGTGTGGGAAAAATAATGTGGCAACATAAGACAAACATAGTCACAATCCAAACAGCCCCGTAATTTTTTGTGACATGCATGAAAATTTGGTTAGTTAAATTTATAGTCAAAATTTGGCAAGGTGCATCAAATCAACACATGCAAGTATCAAAAGGAAAGTCACGACATGCATGAATGCGTTGTACTCCCTCCATTTACAAATATAAGTCTTTTTGGAGATTGCAACAAGTGACTACATACGAAGCAGAGTATGTCTACTCCTACATACGAAGTAGCCCATTTGAAATGTGTAAAAAGACTTATATCGAGTGCAGTGCTTTGATGTGTTGTGTCAACTCGTACAAGACCGAGAAATTTGATTACTACAACGCCCTCTCCCTCGTGGACTGAGCTCCGGTGCCTTAACTGCATCTGCCTTTGGCTGCATGACTGGAGGGCCAGCCACCTGTTGGGCCCACCTGTCATAGACGCAAAGGCAGGAGCAGTAAGTAGAAGCTTTCGCTGCACGTTATCCCTCCCGCACGAGGTGGACAGACATGCAGCAGTGGATTCGATACTTTAGAAGTAGGAGTAACATCATTGTTCGTCTTCTCGAAGAGGCGAAGAGCCAAGAGCAACCCGAACATGCCAGTTGCGAACACTCGCATGGTGCAGTTCCTTGGAGTACTAGCCAGGCTCTTGCATGAGACAAAATTGCTATTGTTTAATAATTAAACTCCATTATCCATTGGTTGATACTCATTCTGCATACGTCTACGCGCTTAGCACCGTTTCCTCCTGGGGTCACCAATGTTTATTTGCTAATCAATAGCATTGCATGCAATGAACAAGCCATTGCAAGTCATTAAAAGCATGCACACCTCTCATCTCTTATTGGTTGATATGTCAAGAAACAAGAAACAAGGTAGAAGTTAATGCACCACGCCTAAGTGTTTTGGGACTATTTGGTTTTCGTAAGATGACTTACACACCTAGACGGAGGGAGTAGTATAGCCCTGTAAACCGGAAAGGAGTATTTGCCTTTCTAGAGATTTCAACAAGTGAATAGACTACACCGTGTGCATTACTCGCTCCCTTCCGGTTTATAGGGCTCAAATCTCAAATCTCATGAACCAAGGCATTTTGCGATTGGAGGAATGTATCTCATACTTTACAAAACTACCCTGATTAAACTCATGCATTAATTAAGTAGTTCTCTCATTTTCCTCTCCGCCTTGGTCGCGGTGCACAATATTGAGCACTCCTATATGACTAGCCGCTTTATCTACATGCGAGACATTTCAAAACATCCGGGCTCGCGTGCCATCCACCAAATCACAGCGAGGTGCTACAGTCGAGACTCACCAGTCACCCCGGTGTGGTCGTCATGACCCGTCATATCACAAAACCCACACCTTTACTAGCAGTGGTAAGGTGGACTCCAAGTTGGACTGGACGAAGCAACCATCATTTCACTAGAACGCTCGTTCAAGCCCTTTCTTCCCTTTCCTGAAGAAAACCTCACTCTAGGCTACTCACTTCTGCCATTTTTCTTCTGTACCGATGAAGGAAAGGTGGGCGAATCCGTTATGCTGCTATATTTTCATTCCAAGAATCTTCTTTTTGCGAAGCACCGACCGATTCTCACATCCTATTCTTTCCCCATTTTCATTGCGATTGTGGTTTCCTTTCGATTGCTTTTTGTTTGTTAGTTCATTGATGTATCCTGGAGCACTAGGCAAAGAGTTGTCGGCGGACAACCCACTGGAGACAACAATCTCCAGGAAGCGAGCACCGACCAACGAGTTGACCATGTTGGCGGGCCAACCCATGGAGACGAAGAACTCCAAGAAACAAGCACTGGCCAAAGAGTTGAGGACGTTGGCGGACGAACTCCTCAAAGAAAGTTGGAAGAACAGCAAGGGCCCCACCGTGCCTACCCCAGGAACTCTGATTGCCACCTATGTGAGGCTCAAGACCGAGTTTGAGGAGATAGTCACCGTTGAGAAGCAGTATTCCCCTGGCAAGGTGATGGCCCCCATCGAGGACGAGGAGATGGCCCCCGGAGGGATGAGATCCCCCGGTGAGCTGCACAATGTAAAAAATAATGGCTTATTACCATAGTTGTGGTTTTTGATTATTAGCAATGTGCTTGCTAATATGTTAGGGTGCAGGTGCCGGTGGACGTCCTTGATGATTCCGATGTCGTGGCCCGTCCTGTTGGCATCGCCCCGGAGATCAATTCCGATGCCGCTGTCCATCCTGTGGACATCGCCCCAGAGATCAATTCTGATGTTGCGGTCAGTCCTGTGGACATCGCCCCAGAAATCAATTCCCATGCCGATGTCCGTGCTGTGGTCATTGCCCGAGAGATTGATGACAAGAAATAGTTGGTCGTGCTAATCCTTCAGGGTAGTTTGCATTGCCCTGTGTTTAATTACCAGAACAATGCGTGTTATCAAACCATCTTAGGGCTAGTGCACTGTCTTGTGTGGGCGGATCTTGCTACTTTTGTTTGATAGTGAATCATGCGAACCCTCTCCGAGTTATGGAAACAGATGTATCCTCACCAGCTTTTGATGTAATATATGGCATGCTTAGATGTAAGTTTGAACTGTTTATCATATCAGCAGGGCTTGTTTGATGATTCTTGGTGTTAGTAGGCTAGCTACTGTGCGAGCTATAGTACTTGCAAAACACTCATCGAAGAGAAACGTTGGGCCTGACGAGCTCGTGGTACGCTTATACTTATCCCTCGTCGATCGACCAATAGCCCTAGCTCCTAAAATTGTAGGCTTAGCGATCGATCAGACAATAGTCGACATACATTCAGGCCTCATTTGCTTCATAGGGTAGGAAAATCGTAGCAAAAGTACAGAGAACGTGCAACACAAAATAATAGCAGTGCAGAGACGTACTCCCTCCAAAATAGATGACCTAGGCGGGCTAGTTTGGCCTAGTGGGTTTCAGTGATATGACGTGGTACAGTGCCGTCCAGTCTTCGCGTGTGGTAGCAGTATTGCGGGTACAGTGACTTTTCTTGAAGAAGCGGAATTCAACAAAGTCATGATGGTTCCTTTGTCCGAACAACTTACAGTGGGAAAGGTTGGGCCTGCTATACGACCGGCGTAGACCAGGATAATTTTGTGCATGGCAGGTGGACCAGGATGGTCGACGTCCCACATGTTGGCGAATGAAAGTATTCTTTCCGATATAGAGGATGAGCAACGAGTATTCATTGTTTATTTGTGATGAAAGCTGTTGTCTCCACTGTTACGACGGAGGAGTGTGAAACACGACAGCCCAGTGAACTTGGCATGTGCACCACTCCCTCCTTCCTCATGTAATGCCCAGGTTACAGATTTTTCTCACTTTCTCTCTATCTATTTCCTCTCAAATGTTTTTTACCTTTCTTTTTTTAAGACACAATTGTTTTTATGCCTTTTTTAGAATTATTTTTTTATACCTAGGAGCACGTGTAGAGACGGGCTCTTGCAGAGCCCACTCCTTGATTTTGTCAATGCCTCTCTCTCCTCCACATAAGGAGTACTACTTGCTATGCATGCATGCGGCGGGCAGCTAGCGTCTTGAGGGGCCAGGGCAGTGAGAGCGAGCTCCGGAAGCGGTCCAGACTCCAGCATGGCCCACCTCACATTATCACCATATATTTCTTGGAGTCCGTGCATGGCGGGCGGGCGATCTCTTCTCCCTCCCCCGTTTCTCTCTTCTCAGCCGATGCCCGCTGAGCAATTAGATTTCGGCTATCGACGGTTTATTCAATTACGGTCCCACATGTCAGTGAAATTTCAAGACAACGCGTGTCCCCTCTGGTAAGCAGTGTGCGAGCCATACTATCGGGGTTGCGACGCGTATGAGTCGTAAGTGTGCCGCCTTTTCCTTTAGAACTTGCGAAGCATAACATTTTCGCGTGATCGATCGATAGAAATCCAGAACAAAATGACAAGGGCGGTGCTTTCCCGCTTGTTAGGCGGGCTAGTTCGAGTGATATGACGTGCTACAGTGCCGTCCACTTGCTCCATTTTTATGTAAGCAAGAGTTTACACTCTTACGCGGGAGGAGTGCGAAACACCACGGATTTGGTTTTGATCAAGGGATAACTGTTCCCTGCCAAATAATGGAGGATTGTTAGCGATTATAACATGATAGTTAGGGCATCTCTAGCGCTGGCCCAAAAATTTACACCGGCATCTGTCCGAGGACACTGATGGATGCCATCCGATGCTGCCCGCATACCTTTCGACAACTATATGAACTAACCGGACGAAATTCGTGCAAACAAAGCAAATTTCAAATTAACCGGATGAAATTCATTACATTTCAAAAACTTTTCCTACAAACTGGACGAAACTCATTACATATTTCGCACAAACCGTACTAAAACCTACTGTAAACCTAATCTAAATGATCGCTGGCGCTCGACCACCATGTCCGGCCATGAACTCGAGAAAGCCGGCCATTGCCTTTGCCTCCTCCTCACCCGCCTCGATAACCTCCTCCTCTAGAGCACAAGGTTCTAAAGATTTCCGCCTCCACGTCGCCGTCAAGCGGCTAATCGGCCGCTGATGTTTACCCCACCAAGCTTGGCATCGACTGAGTGGAGTAGCGGTGGCCTTCCCGGGACCAGAGCGGTGGCGACCTACCGTGTACTACTCTTCCTCGCTGCCGGCTGCGCCCGCGCACGCGCGCCGGCTTTGTGGTCGTGGTGGCGGAGGCCGGCTGGGGGGGGGGTGCCTGCGATCTCCTTCATTTGCTCCTGCGTCAGTACATCAAAGAGAGCTTTGGAGCGTGCCCGGAGCGGAGCCGCCGATGTCCCTCGTCTGCTCCTACGATAGTACGTCCAAGAGAGCTTCGGAGTGCCAGGAGGCCATGGTTGAAGTGGTGCCGACAGAAGGAAGGGACCGGATGAGAATAAGTGTGGGTCTTTGGCTATGGCTGGGAGCTGGGGCTCAAGTTAATATAGCGGGCGAATGGCAATGAGTCGTGGCAGACGGATGGACAACTGGCGCCGGAGTAGGTTCGTCGGGCGTGAATGTGGACGCTGCTTCAGTGACTTAACTGTAGATGCATTTGGGTTACTGACATGTGGCACCCAACGGGCATCTGGCCCGCATGTCAGTGACACACCAATCGCACCTGCAGTTAAGTCTGGTGAATGCGGCATTGACATTCTGGAGAGACGGTGACCGTTGCAGGCGGGAAGCGTGCGCTAGCGATGGAAGGGGTTTCGGTGTGCAGTGGCACTAAGATCGGTCGCTCATGATAGTACATACTCCGTACCATACTACCATAGTACCCTCTCTAGCTTAGGCTGTTTTATAGATTGTTGTTGTGATGGACGATATACATGAGCAAGGCGGTCCGAGTATGACCGTTGGTGTTGAGCCAGGTGAATACATGCTCGGCGTTCGCGTAGGCCTCCATCAAACATCTAAACAGTAATGTTAGGCACCGCCGGGGCGCGCAGGTGATGGGCTCACCGTTTGCGTTGCGCCATGAGCAGGACTTTGATTTAGAGGGCGACGTGCATGCATTAGCATGCTTTGACAGCATGAGCGTGAGTGTCTGACGTGAAGTATTTCATTTTCATTTGGCTGATGAGGGTGCGTTGCAGTCCGTGGTTTGATTCCCCACATACGCATAATTTTGGTTTTTACAGTATTTCTTTCTCCATTGACAGGTAGGCCCACGTAGATAGATAAAGAACACGAGTTGATGAGGCGCATGCGGACTGTTTGACTGGTCAACCAGACAAATACGGAGCTATACGCTGAGCCAGTGACCGTATAATCACCATATCTCGTATACAATGATCAAAGTGAGCTATCAAGACAAGTTCGATGACCGCTAATGCATTTTACTCGGTAATAAATGACCAGGATTGAAGGGGAATTCAAATTTGCTTCGTCTTCTGTCCTTGAGCTCTTGACAAAGCAATGCACTATACGGTTGTCCGGCCACTCCACCCCAGAGCTCTCACCAAGCGTCGATCATGCCACCGCGCCGCACACTAACCGGTAAGGCAGCGATGGTATCCCACCGCACCGAGTTCCTCGCCGCCCACGACCGCACACAAAATGGTAGGGAAGCGATGGCATCCTGCCGTGCCGAGTTCATCGCCGCTCGCGACCTCACAACTATGTGGGAGGAATTTGAAGATGCCAAGGCCGAATGGGCGGTAGAGCAAGAGGCGGCCAAAGCCGCACAGAGGGAGCGGAAAAGTCAGAAAGCACTCAAGAAAAGAGAGGCCCGCCGCCGCAAGAAAGAAAAGGACGCACGCGCTGCTGCGGAGAGGTCGGCAGAGATCCAAGCCCGGTGGGGTGTCGTCGACAAAGCCGGGAAGGAGAACGACGGCGTCTGGCCAGCATGTGAGAAGTAGTAGTACTAGTAGTTAGTGTGTGTGTCTGTGTCTGAGTACGAGCATGTACCAATACTACTAGTTACTACTGTAGTTTTTAGAGCAAATTACCAGTACGTTAGCCTAGACTAAATGGAAAAATTCCTATCCTAAGCATCAAATGACATCTATTTCTCTATAGGAATTGAGATGCATGTCATCTCACTTCCTATGATTTTCATATTCCTATCCTATGAACGAAAGGAGGCCTCTGTTGGAGTAATTACTGTAGCTAGCAGTACTACTGGTACAGTAGTTTCCTTCAAGAAGCGGAATTCAACAAAGTCATGATGGTTCCTTCGTCCGAACAACTTCAAAGTGGGAAGTGGGCCTGTGATTTGACGGCTCATTAGTCATTGTTACTGCGGCGCGACGACCTGGGTGACTCTCCCTTGGAGTTCTGCGTGCATGGCAAGTGGATCAGGATGGTCGATGTCCCACATGTTGGCAAACGGAAGTATTCTTTTCGATATCGAGGAGCAAGGAAACCGCGTGGTATAGTATCACTGCTGATTGGTTTGCAAAAAAATAGTATCACTGCCGATTTATAATTATTTTTTATTTCTGATGAATGCTAGTGTTTCAACTCTTACGACGAAGGGTGCCAAACACGGCATGTGCTGGATGTCCCACACGTCAGCGAAAGGAGTGGGACATGAACAGCGTGGTAGAGCCCAGTGTAAAAAAACAGCATGGTAGAGCATCTCCACTTCTTCCACTTCTGGGTCGGAGACCACACGTAGTAGTACTTAGTGGTATGAACGATACAAAGTGCGACCTGGAGAGAAAGACACGTCTAGTTGGAAGGTCTCGGGGCATACATGTAAACAAATATAAAAGTTAATGTGTGCCTCCAACTAATATAGTAGTAGTAGAGTACCTAGGCACGTACTACATAACATCACCGTGCATTGCACGTACAACATTTAGTGGTAGTACGTAGTAAGAGACAAATGCCGCCCAAGAGTTCCATTCTTGACCTACTTTTGGGTGTTTGGTAGAGTGTATGGAGGGTGCATGAGTCCACACTAGTTTAGCAAAAATACACTAGAAGCATGCATGAAGAGGGGTGTTGAGTTGAGCATGCATTAAGAGGGAACAACTATGCTGAGACGAGAACGCAACCAAACACACCCTATATGCCACGCATGTTCATACCATTTGTGCCTTTCTACTTCACTTACTGCGCTACATTACTCAGGTTCGTACATCCACTCCTGGGTACATGTCCATCTCGTAGTTCTAGTCCCACGTGTTCTTCATATAGATGGAACGATCCTTGCATAACACGTGCACCTTGATGCTAGATGTCTCGCGTGTTGGCAAAAGGATGAACAAAGGTCACGTAAAAAAATAGAGTGGAAGAACATAGATTCCGGACGACCGAGAAGGAGCAAGGAACCTCGTGGTGGAGCATCTGCACTCATAATATTTAATATTATTCAGCGATATAAAATTAACCAATCATCTCCACAGTTGACTGAAAGAGTACGAAACATGGCAGCCCAGTGTAGATACATCATACTAGTACATGGCTAACCCACGCTATCACCATATTTCTTGGCTTTCGTGCGACACCTATCTCTAGTAATCCAGCAGCCTGTGTCGCTTCTCCCTCCTCGACTCTATCAAAGTGCAACGGGCTGGCGTTTCTGCCGTCTATTGAGGTCAGTTAACTATCACATGTTAGCGACATGCCAAGAGCATTCTAAAAAAATTCCTTTCACGTTCCGTTTTCAAAAAGAAAAAAATCCTTTCACGTATGAATTTGCCTGTATGCTTTGAGCAACTTGCATGTCCTATACTGCTCCTGTTTGATACTGTAACTAAGCTAGAGGTTAGACTAACTCATGACTAACCCTGAACTAACTGTAGCCAAAGAGGTGTTTGGGTGACAGGGTTAGATTGACAACAAATGCACTTCATGGAGAGAGAAAACTGATTTTTCAGTGGTCCCAATGAGAACTATCTCTAGTTAGCACCTCTTGGGTGGGATAGTTTTTTTTTGGTGGGTTCGGTGCAACTTGCTCCAATTTAAACCCTCATGCTTGGATACTTTAGGGCTATTTGAGCCCCAACTAGCTTAAACTAACTCTAACCCATGGATCCAAACAGGGCCTACGGCCAGTCTCAACGCGGAGCAGTCGCGTGCACCGGGAAGCGGCGCTCTCTCGGCCGTCGCGCCACTTCAAAGCCGGCGCCAGTGAGAGGTCGCCTCCACTCTGGTCGGGCATTAATGCGGCACTCAAGCTCCAGGGCGACGCTGACCGTTTCACGAGGGAAGCGCGCGCTGTCAAGGGAGTATAGGTTTTGAACCGTTTCAGGTTTAGTACTGGTAGTTTGCAAAACTACTCAATTATTGCACTCGGTTTCCTAAGAAATTGTGGTAAAAAAACGTTACTCCACAGCCCGCTTCCCTTCTCCTTCCTCTTCCACCGCCCACGCACGTCCGCGAGAAGCGACCGGTCAACCCTTATATAGGAGTGCTAGCACAAAAAGATGCATGCATGACCACTAAAATTTCCATATTAAAGCGCCGCTCCGGCGGGAGTATGGCGTATGTTGTTACCTTCGGCCAGCCCATGGCTACCAGGCGACGACGACCAGAGAAGAGGCGGCGGGAGGGGAATGAATGCAGCTACTCTTTGGGTTCGCCTTCCGGCTTAAATAAATGCGCAGCATCACGTGTACCCGCGGGTGCACAAATTGTAACATACGTGTCTGCCTAAGTGGGCGTCACGTAAATGGTGTGTGTGTGTGAGAGATTCTGAGAGACAGAGTGCATGTGTGCGACTCTACTCTTCGGACATGTACTCAACCTTTTGCATCGGGATATAAGTATAATGGTATTTACTTAGCTAGTGATTTACGTGGCCATGTTAACATGGTTGTGTCAAAAAAATGTCACTTCCTGCTCGTGATTTGCGTTATATAATTACAAGCAAGATTCTCATGCATTGCATGGAACATCAATATGCATTTTTACAAAACACCTGTTGTGATTAACCCATGCAGGAGTAATCCCATGTGTAAAAACTAATGATATCTCGAGAATTTTATCGGAAAACTGGTATCTCAAGAATGTCATCGAAAAATGAAAGATGAGAGATAAGTTGAGGAGGAGTGGAGCGTGGTGGTGACTGGTGGTCGGAATGGGCGGAGGCATGGGGATGGACGGAGCCGGCAGGCGGCAGCGGCCACCATGCATGCTAGATTGTTCCAGAGACTTATTCCTTTTTTAATTGCTGAGCAATGAGGTTGCGGGTATCTTTTGTAAAATTATCATAGTTTGCTTTCTATCCTCAGATATAGATCATACAGTCTGTATTACAAGATGGCAGGCACACCATCACCGCCAACTCATTTTTTATAAGGGTACAGATGATAAGTTTGCTGACTACTAAAGTAAAGTGGAATTTGTCCCTGTTATGCAAGTAAATAAAGGTGATTGTTTATCATACGGGTAAGGTTGGATGAAGGGTGGTAGGAACAAATGCTCCGCCTAGAGTATGTGTGTGTGAGATGGAGTCTTAGTGTGCGTGTGTGTGTGTGTGTGAGAGAGAGATGGAGTCTTAGTTTGTGTGTGTGGGGGGGGGGCGTGCGTGCGTGTTTGTGTGTGTGTGTTTGTGTGTGTGTGAGAGAGAGAGATGGAGTCTTAGTGTGTGTGTGGGGGGGGGGGAGGGGGTGCGTGTGTGTGTGTGTGTGTGTGTGTGTCACGGGGTCCTCTGTGGCGGATGTAATTTAAGTGTGCATGGCTTCATCATAGAGAGGTGATGTGTATGGCAGAGGCCACCAACGATGGGGTGCGAGAGAGAAAATGCCCGTAGAGAGGGAAGAGAAGGTGTGTGCGCGTGAGAGGAGTCAACATCGAGAGAACGTGTTTGTTCGAGAGACAACGAGGAAGACTACTATATATCGATGGTGCATGTAGGCGGGAATTAAACAAAGGGATGGTCTTATTGGTTTTGGGGATATAGGGGAAGAGTGAGAGGTGGGGGGGGGTAGCTAGAAGGAGATTGTTAAGTGTGAGTGTGTGTTTTACCCATCCAGGCGGAAGTTATGTGCACAAAAGAGGAGAATGATTCGATGTGGCGTTAGGATTGAGGGTAATTAACTAAGTATGGAGACATAGAGACCTTGAACGTGCATGTGTGAGAGGTATACATGTATATGTGGGATGTGTGTGTGTGTGTGTGTGTGTGCGCGCGCGCGCATGATCGAGATAAAAGAAAGAAGACATAAGTCATAAGATCAACGACATGGGAGAGACGAATCGGTATGACAATATGCATGCATGTGAGAATGTAGGGAAGAAGGCCCGACAATTGAGCATGTGTTTTTGTATTTAAGAGATAGTGGCGTGGGCTGGAGCATGCATCTATGGCGAGCAGAGGGAGTGAGGCGCAATGATTGTGCAAAAGAGACCAACCTATAAATGCATATGTATGGAGAGACATATATAGTGTGGGTGATAGGAAGCAAGACTCTGTTTGAGAAAGAAATGTTGACAGAGAAACTACAGATAGATACAGAGATGGAGATGCTAGCTAGAGGGACATCCGCTAGTTTGGGTGTTGGAGATGACCGTCAGGTGGTTCAAAGGGTGAAGTTATATATGTGTGTGAGAGGGCACTTGACTGCATGTGGAGAGAAACATATGTAGTGTGCGTGATAGGAATCAAGAGTGAGGGCGAGAAAGAAGGTTGATGGAGAAACAGATAAATAGAAAGATAAAGATGCTAGCTAGTGTGCGTTAGAGATAGGAGTCAAGTGGATCAGAAGGCTAGGTTATGTATGTGGGTGTGAGAGAGATAGAGAGAGAGTGCATGTGAGTCACATACAAACAGATATCAGAGAGAAATGAGATCCAGAGAGATAGAGTTTTGTGTTTGCGAGAGAGAAATATATTTCACAACAAGAGTGATAGCTAGAGAGACATACGAGGGAACGCAAGATATCTCTAGGGAGAGAGGGTCTGTGTGAGCGACATACAAGAGAACTGGGAGACAGAGTTTGTGTTTGTGTGTGAGAAAGAGATATTGAAGAGGAAGAGTCGTAGGTTCTCATATCTAAGGAGTGAAAGACATCTCTGTATGAGGGGTGTGCGAGTGGCACACATGGGAATAGTAGAGAGAAATGAGACCCCGGGAGACAAAGTTTTGTGTTTGTGTGAGAGAAAGAGATTCCACATGGAGAATCATAGTTAGAGACACATAGCAGGGAGCGATATATACTTAGAGAGAGATAGAGTGATGAAGGTCGAGGGAGAGAGTACCGTCAGTGTGTTACGAAGATAAAAGATCATTGTCGACATACAGGTAGCACGAGAGATACCTGAAAGACGATGAACACGTATAGGTCCAAAGAGATAGTCCTATATAAGCATGAGTGATAGCTATATGAGACGAATATCTGGATTAAAGGGGATTCAAATATTTAAACTGGAGATCACGACATCGATAATATCATAATGCAAATTGGTGTATCAAACATGCATATTCCTTTGAATTTGGGTAAACGTGTAATGTTATATAGTTTATCAATATTGGTGATCCATAGATTCTTCAATTACAAACAATGCATGGTTTATATGCAATTAATGTCTAAACGGGATTACACTATATGTTGCGTGTGTGGAACACATTATACATGTTTGAGAAGTAAAAAACCCTGCATGAAACACACATTAATTGGAGACAGTTAGCGAGGAATGCATACATTAGATTTCAACATAAAGTGGTTTCAAATATTTGAAAATCCAAATTGATGGATACAACCTTATGAATATGAGATCATGCCATTTGTAAACCATATTTATGTATAAATGGTGTTGTGCTTTTGAAAGTATATATAAAAAATGATGTATATAGAATGTAATTCCAATTGAAAATGGATCCCGCCCGAAAAAATAGAATACAAACAGGATTCGAATTGAGTTGGCATGGTAAACATGCACTCTGCAAAATTTGAACGAAGCGGGGAAAGTCGCAGTAACCGCCCGAAACCAAAATCTGCGAGATGGAAATCACTACTGCCTATTCCTGCCACGCAAAGCCTATTTGCTGGATTTCTATAGGTTTCGATAGGGGTAGTTTTGTAATTTCACCCAAACATGACGTAACCGCCTCTCACCTGGATTCATACATGGTGGGCGCCAAAACACAGTGTGTCCTCGGCCGAAATCGACCCCCTCCCCGATTCATATTCATACACGGTGGGCGCCAAAAACAAACTCTCGTCGGCAAATATTCGATGTATGCGAGATTACCGTCCTATCCCCAACCGACTAATGTTGCTGTGATGTAGTGGAAATTTGAAATGGGGGCTAAGTTTGTAAATTTCCTTGCATTTGAGACAAGCGCGCCATGAATACATGGTTCCCCCTTCCTCTCTACCTCCCTTTTCCCCATTCGTACTTCGTGGGCGCCAAAAC